>NC_071352.1:12010000-12310000 GCF_027744825.2 Synchiropus splendidus | reverse complement strand
AAGGTATATAATACAAGAACTACCTTGAGTGAAGAAGTACACTCTTGTTCCATCACCACGCACATAGAAGTTCTCTGATAGACACCGTCCTGTCGGGTCATAAATACAAACATGGTCAGTAAAGCAGTGTAAAAATATTAATAAACCGTGTGTGAAATATTGCACAGATTCTGAGGAAAACACAGATGCTTTGTGAGTGTCTAAAAGAATCATAATAAAGAAAGAAAACAACAACAAAGATTGATATATATGGAAAATGTTCCTTTGGTGCCTTCATGTGTTCACTATGGGTTTACTCTTTAGATTGATTCTATTTAGGAATTACAGTATATGAGAGGGTTAAAAAATACTTCTGAATTACAGACTTTAAACTCACAATGTCTCAGAACTTTTATATTCATAATACCTCCTCCTACCACTGATGATCTGGAACACATTTTGCTTTGTCATGAATCTGAACATTAAAAAGGACTTCACTCACATTCCTAAATGACTAAAGCTATTTTTCCCTGTTTATTTACGAGTCTACGTAGTATTTAATTACTGAGGAATTATTTGTTTATATAGAATTAGAAGGACCTTTTTTGAAGCGCAGCTGGGCCATATCGTAGCGCCCGTAGTCCCTGAGCAGCATCACTCCACCTGGCTTCAGCAGCCTGGCTAGTCTCCTGATGGACTCCTGCATCCTGGAACAAACAGCTTCAGTCAGAAAAAAAGTTTGCTGCAAGTCAAGAGGAAAGTGGGAGAGGAGTTGAATACAACCGTACTTGTCAGGATGCAGAGCTGACAGGACAAAAATGAGCACGATGACGTCAAGAGTTCCGTCCTTCATTGGGTACGCCGCCTGATCATCACTCAAGTCGTGAACAAAAGCAAAGCAGCGTTCGCCGTCGTACTCAGTATTCGTCTGGCAGGACAATAGCAAGACTTAGCATAGAGTTGGGATGAGCTGCAAGTTTGAGAGGTTACCTTGACCAGCTCCACGGCTGTGCTGGAGAAATCACAGCAGTAAACAAAGAGGCCCGGGTCACTGCAAGAAAAGGACCGGTCAGGTAAGCTGGCGTCATGTGATCAGCACATTACAGAAGCAGTTGGCTCTCACTTGTTGGTCTTCAGGATTGGAAACACGGTGTTGCCAACACCACAGCCGACCTGCCATGGCAAAGGACACGCATGAGACTCCAGCTTTAGATTTTACTGCACACTCAGACATGCCAAACATCCATTACTTTGACTTTGGCCTCACAAACATCGCAACTTATCTCACACTTCACCTTCACTGAAGGTGAAGGATTTATTTCAGTAGCAGGATTTATAAACTCATTACAATCTCTGAAAAAAATGTTGATGAAATTTGGCAAGTCATCTCTCAATTCACACTTATTTTATTGCACAAATTTTTCACAGTTGCATTGCAACTGACTTCAGCGATTGTTCAAACCACAAAGCAGCAGAGGGCGCTGTCTACTTTTGAATCAAGTGTCTGAGCGGGACAGATAGGTTTTTTTAAGTGCAATACATGAACTTCAGTCAGGAACTCGGACGTTCTTGGGAAGTCTCATTCCGTCTTCTGAATTGGCTCTTGCGCAAAATTATGATTTCAGATTCTCAATTGGTGTGTTGACATCCAAAAGTGGGTCACAAAGCCCCTTTCAGTAGGTTGTAGACCTTTTCCTCACCAAACAATAGTCTGCTTTCAGTTTATTACTATACTTGTTCTGCATTTCCTGTTGCTCAACATCACCTAAACTACTACTATTATTATTTATTATTGTTTATTATTTGTCATGTTCTGTCCCAAACATCTCTTTTGTTTCAAGTCATTATATTTTTTGTCTATTTTTCAAGTTTCTATCAATCCTACTTCCTAAATTTGACTATTGCCTGCTCTTTTTTGCTTCTCATAAAATAACTCTTGTCCATTTGCATTTTTGATTTCCTCACGTCAGGATTTCCTGGCAGTTTTTAAAAATATTTTCATCAGTTCTAATACACCTAATCTAGACTAGCTACTGTGTATCACATGAGCAGCTCTGTCTCACCTCAAGGATCCTGTATGAAGCAGAGGATCCTGGGAAGTCAGTGTCACTGAGGGACAGATCGCTGACCCCTCTGCTCAGGTCCTCCTGCTGTCTCTGACATGCGACCGGCTCCGGGCAGGGACCTGGTTGAGGCGCTAGCTCGGGAAACTCAGTGAAGAGCCAGTGGCGATCTTTGAAGAAGCGGTTTTCATGTATGGTGTAGAAGTCGTTCCAGTACTCGTTGGCTCGGCAGTCGTAGTCCTCTGAAAGGTGGAGAAGACAGAAGAGATGTTTGTGTTCCTGAGACGCCAATTCTTGTTTAGAATCCTGACAGAAGAACACAACAACATACTCACTTTATAATGATTAAAAAGTGAGAGATTTTGAATTATTTAACTGACACCTTCACCTTCTTCTACCGCTTATCGGGGGTCGGGTCGCGGAGGCAGCATTCGGAGCAAGGAAGCCCAAACTTCCAGATCCACACAAACCTCCTCCAGCTCCTCCCGGGGGATCCCGAGGTGTTCCCAGGCCAGACTGGACACATAATGTCTCCAGCGAGTCCTGGGTCTTCCCCGGGGTCTCCTCCCGGTAGGACATGCCCGGAACACCTCCCCAGGGAGGCGTCCAGGGGGCATCTGGACCAGATGCCCGAGCCACCTCAGCTGGTTCCTCTGGATGTGGAGGAGCAGCAGCTCCACCCCGAGCTCCTCCCGGATGACCGAACTCCTCACCCTATCTCTAAGGAGGAAACTCATCTCAGCCGCTTGTATCCGCGATCTCATCCTTTTCACTCTTTGGTGGATGAGTTTTTAGCTTCACTCACCATATCCCTCAGTGGAAAAAAAAACATTTTCATCATGTTAACAACCATCTGAGCATAAACAAAATGTTTGTTTGTATGTCCTGTGGTCTAAATAATGAGGAACCTTGTTTCTCCAGAGGCAGCGGTTGACTGTTTTCCTGGACTTTCTTGGCAGCAGCTGCTTCTTGTTCTTCAGTCCACTCCACATTATCCCTAACGATAAACATCCGTTAACTTCCAGGCAAAGATGAAGTGGCGACGCACAGAATAAAACCTTCACACACCCACACTGACTATATCAACCCAATGAGCTTTTAAATTTATATTTATTAAGGGATGACACCCACTGAAAGTTAAAACACGGCATGGATGGATACTTTAATAAGTCATAAGTCAGCATAAAATGGGAGCAGGTCACAGATTGATCCATTTAAAAACGTCCCCGGTTGATGCATTTACAGTCAGGCACACGAGCGGCGCCCATAACATTTATCATTGCACGGTTTTTTACTGACCAAGCGTTGTGCTGGAACACCTGCCGCGGATCTGTGAGGAAGCGAGTGCCAAACTGCGGTCTCTTGTCTTCCGAAGTGGAGGAAATAGAGAGATCCAGCCCGGAATCGCTCCCGATTCTCTCCACTTCTTCCACTGCGTGGACAACCGCCATGCTGGAGAGGGTGTCACGGCATGACGTCATGCGGCATTCACGTACAATCGGAAATGCCTTATTTTTAAAACATCCGGTTTTGAACCAGAAAAATGAACAGAAATTATTTCGGCGTTGTACTTCATTATATCGCTTTATTGTATTATAAATAAGGTTCTTGTTTCATACAATACAGTAATACAGCTGTATGGCCAGAACTGCGACTAGTTTTAATTCGTAATCATAGTGAAATATGATACTATATAATAATATATTATTATATATTTGTAAATGATCAAATGAACTTGATCAGCATATGCACATGTTTTCAGTGGTATCTGCAACAACATTGTTTTCCAGATAGTAACCTCGGATGGTTTAAAAAGTATGTTGATGTAAAGATCGAAAATAAACAAGGGGAAAAAAATTTGATACTTGAAGTCAATAAATCGCAGTGACTCACCCTTGTTATTCCGTTTATTGTGCAAAAAAAGCAGCAAGCATTGTGATCAAACATTGTGCCGTTGTGTGTAGATGAATCAGAAAAAAAACGGGCCACTTTATTTACAAATACAGAACACACACACACACAATAATTGTTGTGGAGTAGAAAGAGAACAGTCAAAAATGTGCTGCCACAAATGTACGAAAAGTACAAACTTGTAAACAAAGCCTGCTGCAGTTTGAGGCTTTTTCATTTAAAGTAATCTCATTAGATGCTCTTGTAAAAAAAAAAAAAAAAAAAAAATCCATGGCATCAAGCATGGACTTTCAAAAGCTGCACCCAGTCACACTTTGTTTAGCTAAATAATGATTTGAATGATTCTCCGCTTTGTGACCTAAAATGAAATTCAGTGATTAATATTAAACTGATGTTGCATTTGAATTGCTGGTGGAAATGGATGGACTTCCATGACAAGCAAGCTATGATGTGGATGCCAACGTAAACAGCAGGGGAACCGTGGTTGGTGCTGTACCAGTGAATTAAAGCCTCGTCCACACCAAATCCCACGTTTGCCTCTCCAATCTTTTCCACTTCCCTTTTGACAAACATGCTCTGTAAACTTGAAAGAGAAATCTGCGTTCACAAAGACTGACTGGAAAAAATGAAAGTACTCATGCCAGGTCTGCGTGTGGTGTTGTCAATCTTATCCAAGACAAAAGGTGCTTGAGTATAAGGTCAGTCTCTACAAATCAAAGAGAAAGACAAATGAAGACTACATGAGGGATGTTGGTGAGGGCCGAGAATGAGGTGGAGATGTTGAAATGTCGACTGGGGAATGTGTCGATCCAAGTACTTAGGCCGGTGAAACTGGTATTTTCAAATCTATTCGGGGAAAGAGCTTCAAAAAGGCCAACGGACTGTTACAAACAGACCTTGTCTGGACACTGTCTTCATGTGGACTGGACCGAAGGCATCTACCCATGTCCCTCATTTATCAATCCCAAGAGATCTGCTTGTTAGCAGCTGCGTGAAAAAGCAGACCCTGAAAAAAAGCTATACGTGAAATCAACCTTACACATTGGTTAAGTTGCCGCACAAAAACGCGTTGCTAAGGAAACCCAGAAACAAAGTCTGGAGTAAGCGTGCCATCTAAGCAAGGACAGAGTTTCGTGCTTATTTTAAGTGAGGAGAAAAGAAAGGATACGCCTGTAAATCTGTCCCAAAAACCCATGAAAAGACCAAAGTACTATAATTTCAAATCACTATTTAAACACGGTGGAACATGGCTCCAAAGCCAGGACGGAATGCAACAGCTCCGGCTGAGAATCTATACTATCAAATCATCCTCAAGTGACATAGATATACTGCCATGAAGTTGAATGACAAGACTTGCTTTTCGTGTTCCCAAAACATGGTGAAAGATTTATTCTAAAATCGATTCTCATTATAACTCTGACGTCTTTACGTTCTACCTCTGACACGTTAATGTAAAACAGCCAATGGACAGTGTTGAATCTCGCCGAGCTTCACAGAACGCCAGAATACTAAACTGAATTGATCTTCAGCTGCAGTAGTGCCGCTGCATCCCAGTGAACTGCATCTTGTTCTTTGTGCTACAAAACTACATTCCATCTCTGCCGTCGACCCCTGAGTTCTCCTCCTGGTGTTCAGGTCATCTAGGTTCCTCTGTAGGCTACGTTTTTGAAGGTAGAGGTTGCATTTCTGTACAGAGGATTATTCGCCTGGGGAGAGAAAATTCAGGCTTTTTAGCTCGCAGAAGTTTTCCATTGAACATGGCTTGTGTTTCGGCAAGTATGATAATGGTTCCCTACCGTGTCCCACTTGGCTTTAGCTCTCTCCTCCTCAAACCGGGCGAATTCTCTGCGGTCATGGATGGTGATCAGAAGTTTCCAGATGAGCAGGCCAACAAGTCCTAGCAGTAAAATAGCGCCGGCCACAGCCAGGAGAACCACCAAGATGTTTGGACCTTCAGGACACTCTGAGGGAGGACAGCAATGAGGGGTTTGAGGGCGCCCAAACACAGCACTTTTCTTTTTCATTTGAACCTGGAATACAGGACTAACTATTTTTCCTCAATGTTTTTTGTAATGGAAGAATCATGAAAGAAATGTCATCAAGTAAATGCTTGCAAAACTTAAGTTTGAGAGTCCCGTCTGAAGGAACGGACCAGGTGAGGACGGCTGCAGATTGGAGTGGGATTCACTTCTCAGTCAATAAATGTCTCCCTTTGCTTTATTGTTCTCTGTCAGATCGCGTCTTCAATGTCTACTTCAATCCATGTCAAGTGAAGTTTGGATCGGGAACTGTGGGCTTTGGTTTTTTTTTGGTTGTAAATCTTTAACATTTTTCCTTTTACGATTGTTGGCCCTATCTGCTTCCAGAGCAGATTATTGGGTCAAATTCACTCTCAAAATGTCCCAGTCATTTGGATTCTCACTAACACTTGACATTGGGGAACACATATTAACTATTGATAAATTCATAACTAGTTTATTAAAGGTTACTACTTGGTAATTATGGTCTTGTTTAGAGTGAACATTCTGGAACTACAGTATTCTAGGGTAAAATCTATTACCAGCTAATATGCTGCAAGTACACATATGAATATGTAGTTTTTAAAATGTATGAGAATATTTTGTCACTATTTTTAATAATTAAGAAGTTTCAAGCTTTAATTTTTCTTTCGTTCTTTCATTAAATTAGTATTCTCTTAATTCATAAATAGAAAGAAAAAGCCGGACTTGTGTCACTCACTGGTTAATATGAGCGGGCACGTGACTCTTAAGTGCTCAAACTTTTTTGTTTTAATTTCAGCTCCTCTTTCATACATGTGGCACATCAGAGACGCATATCTGTGGTCTGTGCGGCTGATGTTCTTGGAGCGCTGCGCTCTGAAAATTATCGCTCCATTTAGTAGCTGCTCAAGAGACTTTTCAAATATATTTCATTCAATTGTTGGCCGTGGTTGGGTCTCCGTACCTGGTTCTTTGATCACAAACAGAATAGAATTGCCAATTTCATCAACGTAGTACTGGAAGTGCTCCACGCAGTCGTTTTCATCCTTGTAGGAGCAATTCACTGCGTTTTTATGGAAAACTGTGGAATCAAAGGAAATAAAGAAATGATTTGAATGATAGCGGGCTACTGAAAACCACACAGTTGGGACTGTTAAACAAGAACGAAAGTGCTCACCCAGCTGATCTACCACTTTGAGGTCATCTCTGCAGATTCGGTTGCAGCTGTTGTCTTCAGTGTACTGGCCTCTTTTGAAGTGCTGACACTCCACACACTCCCTGCAGGTGAGAATGCATTGTCTTTATACCATGAATGAACTTATAATGTTGACAATTTAACAAACATAACCCTCATTTAAAATAAACCATCATTTTAACCATGGTTCTGAAGTTAGATACAGGGTTAGTTTCCTGTTTGTGAGAAACATGATGTTTCATAGTCAAGCCCACAGAGCACAGATAAACCGGAATTCAAAATGACATCTAATACAGATCAACTGCCTCAGTCGTACAGCAGAATCATCAGCTGAAGTGAAAGAATATGATGCAATTAATCTGTATTCTGCTGCACTATTTGTAATTGCATGAGCAGAATAAATAACTTCTGCATGAGGAGTTGATGACTGTGATAGTAAACACCTAAATGGCTTCAGTAAATGGAGAGGAATTGAGGAAACCGTCAGCAATGACTGCTTCTTAAAATAACTTAAAGTCTTGACAGGAAACAGCTCGAGAGTCACAAGGAGGGGACATGTTGGGCAGGTAGGTGAAGCTTGACAGAGGTGTTCTGCAGTGAGGTGACGTGTGACAGGTCCAGTGGCAGCTACTGTCACTGTGACATAAGAATAAGAACCCAGGGAACCATACATGAGGCAAAAAAAATGCAGAAGTTAAAGCAGTAAACCTCAAAAGCAGACAAAAGACAACAAACCTTTGTCATATGGTTCATCAACACACAGCTTTTTGCTGCTGTGACCATCTGTGGTTGAAAATGCATATCCTGTTTTGTGTTGCATGTGTACGCAATGATGCATCTGTTTCCAATACAATTGTTTTGGATTTTGCTCGTCTGTTTTTATTCACTTGTTCCTCAATAGTTTTGTGAATACCTCTCCACCAGCGTTTGTCTGTCTCATTCTAAGGTGGGTTAAACCCATTAATGACTATTAAAAAGAGCAGATTATTTGGACTTTTGTCAGAAAAGTGCTATGAGTGACAGCTTCTGTCCCATTTTCCCAAGATAAGGAGCATTTTCAGTATCTCAGATTCAACATAATAGTGAGTTTTTGAATGTGGAACAGCAGATATAATGGGAAAACAGAATTGTTTAACTTAACAAAAAGGCAATAACTTTTGCATGACATAAATAAGCAAACTTGACCCATGCAGCGTGGCTTAGAGTGAGACTCACATTAAGAAATATGAAACACTCCCCATAGTAGTTTTGCCTGAGGGGCACCTTTCTGCAGTGCCTCGTGCAGTGTGGTGGAAACGCCAAATAAAATCGGTGAGATTTTTTTCTTCTTGGGGGGTAGAGTTATTGCAGAGTTGAATTTGAAAAAGCCATCAAAATCTAGTTAATCACGGAATGAATTTACAGTATTTTCTAACAATTCCATGGAAGATGGAGAGCTCAATACGGCTTAGTCATGTTTTATTATTGTCTCATAGTGAAGTGGAATTTAAGGTTAATGATACTTTTGAAAAAAATAAAGCTGTCACTTGTGAAAGTAGGAGCACTGGCAGTTTAAATAGGGAAGTTTAGTTCCCATTTTCCGCAGGAACTGTAACCATAAAGAAGATGTAAATCGGTTATCCACCAGGGAGAAGAGACAGGCCACATTATTACAGGCCAACGCAGACATTTAAATGGTGCCTCTCACTTTTTAATGGAGCATGAGTCGGGACAGGTGGGACACTTCTCACAGGTGGCGCCGTAGGCTCCAGGCTGAGTGCACTGACACACTCCACACTGGCAGATGCCGCGGCCGCTGCACAACGAACCCAGGTTGCTCATGCAGGTGTCGGTGCGGGTGGTGCAGTTGCAGTTGTCCCCTTTCCAGCCAGCGTGGCACTGGCAGAAGCCGCAGTTACAATCCCCATTATCTGGAAGAAAAAAATAATAGTGGTGTTAACTTTAAGGAAGGTAAACACGGTGAGCACACGGTGAGCACAAGGTGGCGGTGGAAGCTATATGAGCTTTTAAGCGAGAAGTTCTCAGCACAGCTCCTTCTTAGGAGTGAATTTCAAAAAATAAATCTAGCAGCAGTGAAAACTAAGCTGTACAGATGTTTCCATTAGTCAGGTTCCACAGTAAAACTATTGTTTTGAACCTATGGGAAAAAGTTGGCAGCCAATAAATGAAGAATCCAATTTTTTGCCTGACAAAGGCAGGAAATGGACATAAGTGCCCAGGAACGCTGACACTTCCTGACACTCATAACTTCTATGCAGCCTGCATACTGGAATGACACAGCGTCTGCGTCGGATTAAGCAGAGCGCCGGCATCAGCACGCTCAGCAGAGTTACAAACAAGGCTGAGTTCCAGAGGCAGCTATGTTCTTAGAAGGAAACCAAACAAGGATTTGGCTGGAGATGACTAACGGCTGAGTGAATGAATCACAGTGCAGCTGGAGGTTAGGGGAGGAGTGACGGCTGGTGATTGCTCACAGAGGTCCAAAGGTTATTGTGAACTTCAGGAAACTACTCCAGTCTCCACCCCACGCTGCTTCTTTTCCCAGTATCAGATCAACCGCAGCACTGTTTCTCAGTTACCGATAAGCACGTATATGTTCTAGCTGCTGCCTGATACAAGAAACTATTTCAAATATTTTGTTTGTTCTATTCTTTTTCCATTCACAGACTCACAAAGTTTTTTTGGGGTTGACATCATTCCACTCACAGAATCTATGCCCATTAATCACATGCTCAAGTTTATGAGAGGGTCAGGGGTGTGTAGGGTACGGAGGAGGGGGGGGCGTGGAATTACAGCAGTGGGAGTAAATGTGCGTTTCCTGGACATGCAATGACGGTTAAGGTTAAACAAACACTCCCATTTGGCTCGTATTAATCCAAACCATTTAGGGAAGTAAGCGGGAGACACCCTGGACAAGTGCTGCACGCTGGGTCACACCTGGATATAATTTAGAGACATCTATAAAGCTCTGTGTTTGGACTGTGAGAGGACTCACAATGGCTGGAGAACTTACAAACTGTACCCTTTTGCTGCTCCAGGCCGAATAAAAGAAATGAGAGAAATGTGTTCTGCAATTAAATCGTTTTTTAACAGTAAGAATTGGGGATTCATGTTAATTCCTGCTAAAATATGGCATGGTAGATCATGCTGCAGAGACAAAAAAAACTTTTTTTGAGCTCCAGATGCCCAGAGGGGGCTATATATTGGAGCTCATTTAAGTTGCCTTCAAAACACAATTCAGTTGACCTTTAGAAGCCGCAAGCAATTCAAAAAGTAAACATAATAAAATGGGACAATACTGTATTTGACCTTAAACAGATATGAACATTCTATGATCTTCCTCACAGTGTATGAGTCCCAAAGGTGCCCTCCTGATGTACAGAAACTGTATGTGATTTGGGTGAGGGTTCGGCATGACACAATGTAAGTAAGTAATGGAAAGTGATGGAACAAGAGATCAAATTTAACTGTAAAGACTTTAACATCTATCTATTTCCTCTCCTTTCAGGGTGTCACTACCAAATACCTGTGTATTTGAGATTGCTTCAGAGAAGACAAGGCAAATCCGCGCGTTGTAGAATCCAAACTTTTCTGTTTTCATCCTTCAATTTTCACTCCCTGCAGCCGGGCTTGCTGACTCCTGCCTCTTGTCTGAGCACACATCTCTGGGCCAGACACACAAACACACCCCCACCAGGGCGCGCAGCAGGTTTTGTGTCGCTGTGGGTCATGGAATTGAGCTGGGCTTGTGGGACGCTCACAGACTCAGCGGAACTAATTTGAAGTCTGTGGACCTACTGTCCAGCAGCAGATATGGATTGGAGTGAGTGTGGGTGTGTTGAGGTAAAGTGTTGCGCGCGTACTTCGACAGACATCACTGTCAAACATAATTGCTATGTCTGTGCCGAACACCCTCCTATTAGGAGCAAAATGATTCGTGTTGACTTGAGCAGTTTATAATCCTGGACTATCTCTGCAACCACAAGCTCGTAATTGTCCTGTTCTTATCACAGTGTTTTCAGCGGGGGTGACGACATAAGTAGACATTTCCCAAGGTGCTCTCACTGCAATCTGCTAAAACTTCGATGACAAACTAACGGCCACATGAATACATAAGCAATGACACGTGCATTTGGTTGAAGAAAACTAGCAACTATGAAAACATGACGTTTCCTTTTTCTAAAAGATGAGAAGAGCATCAGTGTCATTTTGAGTGACTGACTTTGAACTAGTATTGCAGTCGAGGCCACCAAACCCAAGAACATGTGACAGAGATCCAAAACCAAAACTTTGTGGGCCTGAGACAGAGTCAAGATCCAGACCAATAAGGGACGCGAGTCCAAGACCAAGACTTTATGGGCTCAAAACTGAGATCAACACCAACAAGGGACACGATACCAAGGGCTTTAGGATCCAGATCAAGACCCATGAGTGTTTTTTTTTTTTCATCTCAATCTGTTTTGAATCTGTTTTTATTTTTTGCACGTTGCACACAGCTCGCTTCCACTTCCGTCTTTATGCACACTACATGCATAGCCGTCTTTTCCTCTTTCCAACACTGTCTGTTTAAAACAGTATTTTGCATGTTATATTTTACATTTTATTTTTATTGTTTTGTTGTTCACACAGCATGTAAAGTTACGATCACAAGTCTGAATCTGATTCTGTTGAGGGTGGTGAGACAATACTGAGACCCTGAGAACAAACATTATTTCAGTTCGCCATTTATTTTGAGAAACAAATGACTTCTTATTAAGCATGAAATAAGTGTGTGTCTGTATGACTAATAGTGCTTCTGTATTCTATAGCCGGTTTGCTCTCAGTCTGAGACTGGCGGTCACCAGCACAACACTAGTATTAGCTCTGTGTATTAACTGCATTATGGACTAATCCAGATCCAGAGCATAATTATTTAATGCTGTTAATCCATACTATAGGATGGAAGTGGGGTCTCAACTGAAGAGCAAATATTGATCTGATATTAAAGACCAATGAATTGATGCTCAAGGGCGGATTTACCAGCCAGCATGAGAGAAAAAGTAAAGCACCAGTGCTCTACTAGTATTTTGCCTTAGTCCTCAGGGTGAAATGAATAAAATGTACAGGTGGATATTCAAAATGTTTTGTCTGTAAAAGTGAGGAAACATTTACCCAGATTGCTGTAATAAATTATAAATCTCATTTAAGGCGCAAACAATAAGTGGAATGATGGAATTGCTTTAAGGACACTGGAAGGATTTGAGAAAACTGATGTTGCTTAATGCAGGAAGAGACAGAGGATTACATTGGCAAAGCCAGTGTGTTACTGAAATGGTTGACTCATTCCGTTTCAACAGAACGGTTGGGTAAGACTGTGCCCTGGAGTGATGGGATCGCTTCACCGTGCGCTACTGGGTTGGATCTACAGAAGCGCTAGTGTTTATTATGATGAGAGACAAGGGTTTGTATGGGTTCAACGGCCCCAGCCATGTGTGTTATGTGTGCTGTCTATATGGCGGACAAGTATGTAAACCCAGAGTGTGTTTACATACTGAAGGTTAGTCATGAAGGATGTGCTAAGTGTTAAGAGTGGATCGAAAATACTGCTATTACTATACTAAAAAAGGTCAGTTATGGGTGCCACCATACTTCTGTCCAATAACTGGGATAGATCATAGGATAGGAGATGTTTACCTGTTGCAGCATATTGCTTTAAACCCCCAGCCACACCCTGACTGCAACATCGATTGAATGTCGAGACACAAAATAGACCACTTCATCATCATACATCATAACACTGACTCATTCATAATGATCGGATGGCGATATGTCGACCTAACTCATCGGCCATCTCTCTGTGAGGGGAGTGAGTCACAAGCCAGCTGGGAGAAACAGAGAGAATGGTTGTCCAGCGATACTTCTAGGGGCATCACCCTCAGTGTTTTTGTTGAAAGTCTGCAGCAACGTACATTACTGAATGCGGAACACATCAAAAAGAGAGACAAGCGTTTCCCACTATCACTTGTAAATGCAGAAGAAAGTGTTATCCAGTTCTCCTGTCATACTCAAGTGAGTAGATAATACTTCAGGAAAACCAATGGTCCTCCAGTCCAGGATGTGTGTGTTTGTAGATTAGAGTAAAGCCTGTGTATTTGGGGCCAAAAATGACTTGCTAAATGTGATCACTTTTAAACTTGAGTCAGAATTCAAGCGATCTCAAACACAGACACGTGAAAGTACTTACTAGAACAGAGGAGGCCTTTGAAGCGCGGACAGTTGAAGTCGTCACATTCGCAGTATTTACCCCACACTCGTCCAAATTCGTTGGCATGGCAAGAGCACTGTCCACACAAGCAGTCACCTCTCCCACCACACGCCGGAGCGCCCGGCTTCTGGATGCAGTTGTCATCATCGGAGGGACTGTAGTCTTCCAATGAGCACTCACAACGTGGGCCCAGGCGACCCGGGTGGCACTGACAGACCCCACACTCATAGGTCCCGTTACCCTGGCTGCAGGAGGGACTGTTCGGTTCAGCCTTTGCTTCGCAGTTGCAGCTGCAGGCGAACTCTATTGTGACTTGGAGGCTGTCCTTAAATCCACGTGGCTTGATGGTGAAGGTTTGACTCTTCTCTTTGGGGCAACCACGCAGCTGAGCCTCAATGCTGAACGACACCTAAAGAAGGAGTTTCAAAGTTAGATTTGGATGTGTTGAATTTTGGGTCATGGATGGCGAAATAGATGAGGTGCTACTAAGAGCATTGCTATTGTAAATGCTCACAAGAGGCGCATTGCATTGTTGTATGTGTAGTGGTTCATGTGTTTGCTGTGTACATCTACAGGTGCCACTTCTCACAACAACTCGAGATAAAAGAACGGTGAGATATTTATTTATTTTATTTTATATTGAGTTCATTCAAAAAAGCAAACTCATAAGAAGGTATTTACGCCACCATTCAACAACTGAATGATCCAAGAGAGCCCATCAAAACGTCTCAGTACCTTGGCTGAAGGGGAGTGAAACTGATACTGAAGGACGAAGGGACGTTTGACTGCCGTGCAGCATGGCGTGAGGAAGAGTGGGAGGGGCTTGTAAGCCCGTCACGATTCTCACAAAAACTCAAATAAATTATAATAAAAAAAAAACATTAAAGCGGCATAGTATTCGAGTATTCGAGATTGGTCTTGGTCTTGAGACCCATTTAACCCCAAAATGAAACTGGCAGAACACAGAGGTTATGAACACCACAGTGCACATAGACAAGACAGAATGTAGAGTCAAACACATGCAATAGAAAATGATTATTAATATCTTTATATATTAATGGCAAAGTGGCAGAATTTATTGGAACAATTTTTACCTATATCACCCACCCCGAAACTGAATGTGTTTATGATGGATGGCAATGATATCCACAGTTGCATTCCAGTGCAGGGTCACTCTAAAATAAATTCCACATACCGTGTCTCCAACACGGAGCCCAGAGCAGGAGTCAACCCCTGGTATGATCTCTCCATTCAAGCACGTTGCGTTGATAGTAAGATCTAGTTCCTTAGGGACGTCCAGCAGTTCCAGCTCCACTTTCGAACGAATTTTCTGTAAGACATGACATTTGTAGTCTCCATCATTGAACTACACTCTCACACCATTGTCCACGTGGCTTACCTTATATGCTTCTTCAATGAGCTGGATGACGTTTCCGGAGTCCAAGGACAGAGTTCCCACTGTAGACCCAGGGATGAGCTGGCTGTATTCCTGCAAACAAAAAGTTATATGTTTGGAAACAAAACCAAGCTGTGTGTCTACTTTGTTTGTCCTACTTTTTGGGGAGCAATTCTTGACTATTCTTGAGAGGACTGTATGACATTGTGGGGACATTTGGCTGGTCACCACGAGGTTAAGCCTCAATTTGAGGATGAAGACTTCAAAATAACTTGGTCATTATATATATATGTGCATATATGTATAAGGTCTGTGTGTGTGGTCTTCACCTGGTATAAGGGCTCCACGCCGCTTGTCACAGCTAAAACTAAATTGATGTTATTTTCAGACATCTTCTCTGTTAAAAGACCCAGAGAGGGATAGTCCTGGACGACACATGGACATAAGGTTAGCTAATTTACACGAGGACTTCAACAAAGACGGTGCATGTCTCTCTTTACCAACACAGATGTTTTCTTGTAAATGTTATTATTATCAAGGTGGCACTTCCCATCATTGGGCTGGACGATTCCTGCTATACGCCCGTCTAGAGCCAGATGAGTTACAGCATCGGTGGTGAACACCAGAAGATGTGAGGCATCCGGTCGCCAGCCGATCTTCTCCTGCATTAAGGCGGGATCGAGTTAATAACACTATAATAACTGCATCTGCGCTGATGTCTCCCACCTTGCACACCATCGCCTGCATGACAGCATCAAATCCACCTTCAGGTGCGTCTCTATTTCTGGACACGTCCTGCTTTTCCACCTCCTCCGTGAATCGGCTCACCTTCTCCGTCAGTGACAGCACATGCTTAAATCCGAACTGGGTCTTGCACTGCTTGTTAATTCTAGATGGGAAGGGCAGACAGTCAATGTCAAACATACGTGAAATCCCCTTCAAATCACCAGCATACCCATAGCACGGGTTCTTGATGGCTTCTGCTGGGTGGGTGTACATGAATGGGGACACGGTCTTGTCCACAAAGGCGCCGAAGCCCATTCGCAGCTTGCTAGTTTTCGTTCCCATTTTGCTGGCCAGCTTGCTTCCCAAGGTCCGCAGACGGTCCAAATCATCCTCCATTGAATATGAAAGGTCCATTAGGTAGTAGAGGTCCACAGGGTAGTCCTCCACCTGTCTCACGGACACAGTGAACCTCTTGGTGTCGCCTGAAAACAGTGAAGAGAAAGGATTCAGTTGATCTACAAAGCTACAATGGCATACAGAGATTCATGCCACTGCAAGTACCAACACGCAAGAGCAGTTTGGCTCCTATAGGTGGAGGCGCGACCATCCTTCATAGTTAAGTTCCTCCTCACCATATTAGATTTCTCCCTGCCAGTCACGGGCCACAGGGAGCACTTTGTCCTGTTTGAGTTTGACATGTTCCAAGGATAAGGATCAGGAATCCAGGCTGGTTCTGTCCCACTGCCTTCAGTAATGTTATGAATTCATTCCTGTTATTCATTTCCTGTTCATCATCAGTCATTTACGTGATGGAATTTGCCAAATTATCACAGGAAATTTCGCTAGACTTTGTTCTTTCCACTGGTGCGTCATGTGTTCAGAGCCGTTTTGACTGGAACAGGAAGAAATCCTGCTTTCAGTGTGTTGTTCAACTGGTAACACATCAGATTGTAGAACACATCAACCATTAATAAACAAATTACTTGCTTATTTACCAAAATAATTACGAGTTATGGTGTGGTTTATTGCAAGCCAATACACAGAATCATTCCAATAAGTATTTCAGTTACAGGACTAAATGTTTTCTAATCTATATTATAACCTTTGAAGCAATACATGCCAATATTAACCATGTAAAAAGCTTTTGCAATGAAAGGAAGAAACAGAACTGATGCCATCTTGGAAATTTTCCAGGTATCTCTCTCTCATGGCCACTTGCGTCTTTCTCTCTAGAGTCTGGTTTGATCCGAACTTCTTTCTTTGTGGTTTTGTGCTGAACCTCTTCTATTCCTTCATGCTCTCCTCTGTTTGTTATTTAATCATTCATATCTGAGCGAACTGCTTTCATTTCTCAATGAATCAGGTTTCTCAAACTCTCTATTTTCCGCATCTTTCAGCTCATAAATGGCATTATCGCAGACACCCCCTCATGCCTGATGGTTTCTTCTGCTGGGCTTAGTTCCAGGTCTAAGATGGGGGGTAAGATGGTGCTCTGTTTTTTGCCTTTTTCGGCATAATTTGAATTACTAACTCCAATTCTCCAATCTGCCATTTTTCTTGTAGTACAGTAAAGTTGTTTTCTATTCATTACAATAAAGTACACGCTTATATGAGACACTTCAATCAGCAGTCATAAAGATGATATTAGTAATAACCACAGTAAGAGTTGGCCAAAGTGGACTATTTTGCAGCAGGGCGAGGATCTAGTCCAAACAGAATACACAAGTCTCTTAGTTATATAGACACATTCACATTCATTTCGTACAGCAAACTGAATGCTCCTCTTTCTTAGTTATAACTCTGCATGTTCTCATTTGTGGTGTTGTGGGTGTGAAAAGTAAAGATGTTATCTAGACAGGCGTTCGTGAGAAGAGTGTCCTGAGGTCTCTCACAACCAGGGCAAGAGGAAAGTGTGGGTTGTGGGTGGTGAGTCAAGGTGAGGAGACACTATCAAGGCTGTTTAAACTGTTTGCAAGAAGAGTGTGACTACCTTGTCTGAGTATCATATGCAGCTTCTGAGGTCTCATTTGAATGACAACAGCCGTCCCTGTAGCTTTGTCACTGAGATGTCTGTCCTCCGTTACCGTCAATCTGCTGGTGGGGAACTCCAAAGATGAAGCGCTGCACCCTTCGTCCAGGAGGTTCTGCTTCAGGTCACAGCGAGAAACCGATCCCTTCCCGAAGGTCTGAGGCAATCACAGCATTTCTTCAGACATATGAAGCAACACTGAAGATCCAAAAGTGTCTATTGAATATGTTTTGAGAAACCGGGTTATGTTCTGACACGCAGGGTCCCTGTGAGTGTGTTACCTCTTGAGAGCACCACGCACAGCTGGGGTCCACAGACAAGCATTGTTGGCATGTTGTGACGCCCCTTGACGTGCAGATGTTTGAACCTATAAAAAAGAATTACTGCTCATAATAGAAATCAGATATTAGTCAAACATTTTATGAATGATGTGTAGGGTTTTAAGTGGTCTCTGTTTGTGCGCCTTCCTGTGCTAGTGTGGGTCATGGCCCTGGGGTGTGATGAAATGGTTTTTATGATATGACCAAGTTGCAAGGCTTAGTCATAAAGATGACAACAAAACACCCCTGAATGGGAGTGGAACTGACAAACAGCGCTTATCTACCATCGAGTCTGGGTCAGATCTTTGATATAACCATGAATTATTGACAAGTTTTTATTGCACCTCGTAAAATAACGGTACAAAAATACAAACAAAACAATCTGCATGTTAAGTTTATTCGACACAACACTACTACTAATCTATAACAACATTAAAAATGCGTAATACTTTGATAACGATTGAATGTTTCCGCCAGTTTTCAGAGCATTTTGTGACTCTTGACAGTGGCTCTGGATCATGTTCAAGCCTGTCCAGGACCCTCACTGAGACTCTCGCTCCCCTATAAGGAGATGTCCGACAGAACGCGACTGAAACACCACAAAAAGTGGTGACGGAGTCACGGAAATATACTTTTAAACCCAAATGTAAGTGGTTAAAACATCAAAACACGAACATATTTAGATACATGCAGCGAATATGTGGGTTTTCCTCGAGTCACAATAATGATAAAACAGACACTTCTTACCGTGGACTGTGGATAAGGAGGATAAACACGCCGCAAGTGTGAGTATTAGGGGTTGAAAAGTTGCCATGGCCGAGCGGAGGTGGACTGGAGCGGACTGGCGGCGACCTCGACTCCCACTGAACTTCTCATCGGCTCTTTTCCTCATTCTTGGCGAGATGAGAACATGTTGACACACACACTACCTCAATACATCCCACAAACTGCGAGCTACAGCTGCACATGTGGTTGTGAAATACGTTCTGTGAACCGTCAATGACGTCACGGATATTTATGAATGGTTATCTATATTTCGTCTCCATGACAACAACGAATGGCAGATAAACAGTTCAAGTCCCAAGTCGATATCCAGTTATAGAAACTTATATTGCTACTGCTATTTTAAATTTGAGTTATAATTAATTGAGTTATAAAGTATTTGGTTTTTTTTTTTTTTAGTGGAATTTCTTCTTACTAGCTTTTTGCAAATTTCTCTCTCCAGATCTCAGGTAAATATTTAATAGTGCCAATAGTGACAGTAACTTCTGTTGACTTTCGAATTGAATTTAATGTAATTTAATTGACTCATTTTTGAGGAGTCCAAATCTTCTGAAAATATCTAAATAAGCCCCCATAAGCATTTATTAATTATTATTTCCAATTTCAAATTATTTCAATTTTTTTTATGAGTTTACACACACAATCTCAAACAATTATCGCGCTTTATTGTGTAAATAAAGACGCGCCGTTAATATAGTTGATGTGTTGTGGTAGTAGGACCCCTAGTGGGAGGAGTAGAAATTCATTTACATGTTCTAATGTCGTATTTTTCATTGAACAAAAACATCTCAAATTCCATTAAAGGGTCGAGGTAGATATAGCACTTTCTAAAATGAAGACTGGCGGATTTGAAGTGATCAAAGTTGAGTTGGAATGTGACAGAAAGAGTGTGTGTTGCTTCTCATCGCTGCAGTTGTCGACTTGTTGAAGACTATTCTCATTCTCGGCTTGGTTGCTAAGCTACAGACTCCAAAAAGTGCGACTGGTTAGAGAGAGAGAGAGAAAGTGAGGGGTGACTCTGGAAGTCGAGCCTCATCACAGAGGGGCAGAGCTTGGGTGATTCTCTGATCAAACAGCCCCAGCTGCATGGACTGATCAGCGCTGGTGAAGCGCCTCTACTGACCGTCGTGGCATTTTGGAGGGAAGAAGAGGCGACAGGGTCAGATGGCAGCCAATTAAGTGTGAACAAGATGGAGCGGCGGGAAGACAGCGGGAGGGAGGGGTCATGACCTCTGTTATGGATCCATCTGTGGTCTGTTGAGGCTTCGACGGAATTGTGAAAGTGTGTTGTCATTTTTTAAAATGATTTCTGACTCAACTGTTGGAAGGGGAGAGGTTAAGTGTTGAGATCCGAGTAAATCAAAAGTGCTTGAGTGTTCAGCGTGGAATTCAGAACGGGAGCGAACGTTTATTCTCAGGTGTAATTGGTGAAACAATCAGGTGGAGAACTTTTTTGTCTTGTTTTGAAGCCTTGTTCATGAAGGTAGGAGGGATGGAGTGACGGATTGGTGCGTCTTCAGTAGTGAGGACACTGCATCGGTGTGTGGCGGTGATGAAGTGGATGCACTGAAAGGCTTCACTCTGAGTTTGGTTGTGTTCCTACCGTCGCTACAGCCATAAGATTTGGCTGGTGGTAAAAAGAACAAGCAGATACAAGCTGAAAGAAACTGCTTTTCTCCATCGGCACAAAAGCTCTGGCAACTGGGAGACACCCGGCTGCTGCTCCTCCGCCTCAACAGAAGCTTTATTATAGCTTTATTTTTAAATATCAATTTTTGTTTCCAGTTACACTTCCACCCACCTATTTTTAAACATATCAATTCTGTTCTAATCTGGGAAAAGGTTCTTCTTGACCATCAAAGTGGAAAAATCGTGGAGGGAAAACGGACAAAATCCGAAAAGTTAATTTTCAAAAATAAAAAAAAGCATATTACAATAGTTTTACTACCAAATCCATGCTACTTCATCTTAGCATGAATTCTGACCCACCAAAAAGTTCTTTTAACATAGCCTTTAAGGCTTTTAGTACACACACATTTGTTAGTAAACCAGCATCTCAGAGCTGCTGTTAACAACAGTACATTGTTAGCAGCAAGCGGATACATCAGCGAAAATAGCTGGAAAGAGCGATGCAATATGTTTTTGTGGCACTGGCAAAGTGTGTGTGATTCTCACCAGCGACAGTGTTGGGCGGCCACTCTTCTCACCTTGTCAGCATGTGCGTTTGTATCGGCGTATTTGGCAGAATGTGGAGTTAAAATCTGCATATTCTCATGCTGCCACAAAAAAAAAACAGCCTAAGAATGTGGCAATAGCAGCCTCTCATAAGTAATAATAATAATGAATTCCAAATCTCAAGTGGCTTTGGATCAGTTCTTCATAAATTGGATCATGTTGTCAAACAGCAGATAAACTGTTGTGTGATCAAACACCTGTGTTGTGAGACTCACCTGAGCTCTGTCACTCCCCCTGATGCCACCTGTCTGTCCAACTCCGAAGTGCTGTTGCTAAGGAAATCTTCACTTACTTCATGTTGCTATGGCTGCCAGATGTAAGGTGGAAAAAAAAGTGCCCCTCTCTCCCCCTGCCCGGGCACTTTGTTGATTCCTCCAACCCAAAATAACGTCACTAACCAGCTGCCACTGGGCTGGAAGGTCCGTGGTTGCTTAGTAACTATTTGCTGCTCACATTTGTGTCTATTAGCAAAGAAAATCATCCTCATATACAGTGGTGGTGGTCTGTGGGGGGCATTAGAAGCATGCTGGTGACCCACCCAGGCTTCCAGATGGATAGAAGATGATTAAAAAGAGGCAAAGAGGAGAGTGCAAGCAGGGTGGGACGGGCCGAGACGGTGGTAAGGGGCGAGACATGCCATGTTTGGTTTGGAGATGAAGTGAGTAGAAGAAGTTAGGGAAGCCAGAATGTGAAGAGGAGACAAAGGGAAGATGTTGGATGAAGAAAAAGAGGAGGACCATTGAGATCTATGGATGAAATAAAGGATGAAGAGCAGTAATTACAGATGTAAATGTAATTATAATGTTATTCCCTGACTTTTTGACCCTCAGAAAACCTTCCTCTGAAATCACGTTTTCCTTTAAAAGCCAAACACCACCTCCTACAACGCTGCCACCGTTTTACTGCAAAAGGTACATTTATCAATACTTCTTGCACAGTCGCCACATTTGTTTTGGAGTTTGTTGTCATAAACTTTTGACTCTAGGCTGCTCCCCCTGGTGGATGTATTGGTGCAACGCATGAAGGAAGCATGCCATCAGTGACACTTTGAAACGGACAGGTGCAATTTCGTAAAGAAAGGGAGCATAAAAGGGCCTTAAGAGGACATGTGGGTCAAGTTTATATTTCAAAATGACTGAGGAAAATGGAGTTGAAAATGAGAGAAGAGCCCCATGAAATGCCACAGGCTCAGTGTCACTGTGACATTTTAGAAACACTGCGGGATGTTTCTCTCCTCCAAAATGCCTGTCTTTAACACTCGTGTGTTTTAAAAACATGAGTCAATTAAGCGAAACATGACTCCTGTTTCTCCCGAACAGCGACACGTGTAGCTTCTCTCCACCACAGCGGCGAACCCATCTGAAGACTTGCTAATGAATCACCACATGAAAAGCCTAATGAGATTAATTGATGAACGCGGCGTTCCGGTCGATGCGAGGGAGTCAGCCAGACAGAGGCAGCTATCAGTGTTTGCACACGTTCCCCACACAAACATGAGGCCAAATGGAATTTTATTACACTTTTAGATAGGGTAGATGCTACAGTTGTCGTGGAGGTAAACAGAATGAAGGTTGTTTCTTCTCAAACCACGGTGTGTAAAGCAATCCATATGTTTTCCTATGATGTGTGACAGGTCAGGCTGCTATCAAAGGTTAGAAAATAAACTCTGTTGAAGAGACTTGATACCAAATAAGCAAACAATACACAAGCACACAAACATATCTCCTTCACATCTGAGACGGCAAAAACTTCACAGCACTCTCACAGCATCAGTCCTTCCAGTTTCAAACGACAGAGCTATTTAAATGCGATGTTCAATAAAAAGCGGGAGCTGTCAGCTCCTCAGGGAATCTTCCCAACCGCCGCCTGAAACCTCAGGAGCCAATATTTCAGATAAATATTTGCCAGGCATCCATCAGAGTTTATTAATTCATGTCCCCGTTGTTCGCCTGCCGTGATAGCCGTGCGAGCATCGAGTCGCGCTGACGGTTTCCTCAGCAACAAGAGTTAAACTATAAATACCTGGTACTTTTTTTTTTTTCCGTACATCGTGCTGCTCCTCGTATTGATCTCATTTCACTGGATGTTTTCAGAGTTTAATGATTCTTTGGGGGGGGGGCTCTCATGGGGATCCATTAAATGTGTTGAGGCTGTGCGGGATTATTGACGGGTGAAATTGGTGTCAAAAAGATTTCAGCTGGGGAATTTAACCATGTAAGTGACGCAAGCGTTCAAACTCTGAACTCAAACAAGGACAGAACTTTAACTGTACTGTTCTTTCAGAGAGGTTTTACAGATGTTTCAAGCCATATTTTCCAATATATATATATATATATATATATATATATATATATATATATATATTTATATATATATATAGAAAAAGACACCTCTGTTCCTCTCCTTGCTCAAGCTCAAACAATGTCATAAAAAAAACTTCATGATTGATATGGACAAAAGTCTCATGGAAACAAAACTAAGTGTGGAGAGTGAAAAAAGCCAGTAACAATGGTAGTTGGCATGTTGAGAGTATATACTGTGAGTTATGACCACCCCTTTGAAAAGTGTCTGGCCCCACCCCTGTCCTGAGGCTGTGGAGACAATCGTCTGGTACTTGAAGAAGGTGTTCATGACACAGATCTCCACTCTTCTCAGGAGTTTTTGAAATTCCAATTTAAACCAAGCTTGAGGAAATCGATGTTTTCCACTTTCAAGCTACCATTAATCACATTCAGCTGCCCCCATATTGAAACTGGAGTCCAGTTCAACTCAACACCCTCATGACCAGAGCCACAGCCAGAGGTGAGGTACAACAACTTTGGACACTAACCAGTTCCCTGACTGCAAACTGCTTTCCTTTCCCACTGTCAAAATCGTATTCCTGATGTTACATGTAAAGTTTTATTGCCATTTGCACTTGAAATTGAATTAGAATTATTACAACTATTATAATTCTAATAGTAAAAATAATAATAATTTGTTATTGTAACTATTGTTATTATTTTGTGTAACATCACCTACTACTTGTGACTTTAGTGAACACAGGAGGAAATAAAGTAATAAAAGTAATAATAAATATCAAAGTTTTCCAGTGCTTTTCCTGGAGTGGGAGTTAAAGATTTATTTATTCCTGACACGTTGTGCAAATATAGCAATGTCATGTACATGCGTCCAGGGAAAGGTGGCTCACCTCCTACCTCAGTGGACTTGCAGTTGTAAAATGAACAATGAGTCAACCAGCAACCTTGACTCCGTTTACAATACCTGCTTGACAACCCTGCTTTAATGTCGTGAGACTGTCTTGGTTGAGTCGGTCTTATGAATGAAGTTCTGTCATTCAAGATCCTTGCTGTATCGTGTGTCACCGTCACTTCCTCAGAGGTGAAACGTTTCACACAAATGTCCTCCCTAAAAAGATCAGATAGAAGAGCTGTTATTCTATATAATTCGGTTCATGTAGTTCTCACCCTAGAACTGGGAGGAACCCACCCATTTTTTCAACCCACTCAGGTGTTCTCCACTGCGTCTTAACGTCTAATGATGTTTTGTCCTATCTAGTTATTAGCTAGTTATAGACAATACTTCTTTATAAAGTACACTTTATAATGGATTTTACTGGGGGAACATGCTTCTGTGCATGTTTATCTAACGCACATGGGAAGTCCATTTAAGCGTAATCCATATTGTGCTGCGTTGGCGTGGATCGAATGAGGTCACCTGACCACCTTCTCTGCTGATGAGTGGAGCTTCGGTCCTCGGGGAATCCATCATCACTTAGAACGCACCAGAGAGTTGGCACAAAAGAGGCGCAGAGGTGCGCGGAGACTGTCTCTTATTACACGGAGGGAAGCGTCGTTTCGCACCTGGGATGAGGCGACCGTGGGTTGGAGGAGCGTGGACGCTGATCTGAGGACACTTGATGGAAATGTGGTCATCCCAACTGAGCTGAGGAAGATCAACTTTCCAGTCCGGAGAAATGAATGTGTCTCTGTTTGACGCGTCTTTCTTTAACGGGAGCGACTCAACCGCCACCAACTTCTCCAGCAACAGCACGGACAGCGTGGTGACGGCGGACGGCGGAGGATCCCTGGTTCTGCTCCAGGAGGAACACAAGCTGTTCATCATGCGGGTGGTCCAGATCGCAGTGCTCTGCGTCCTGTCGCTCACTGTCATGTTCGGGATCTTTTTTCTCGGCTGTAACCTGATGATCAAATCGGAAAGCATGATCAACTTTCTGGTGAAGGAACGGAGACCTTCCAAGGACGTGGAGACGGTGATGATCGGGCTCACCTAGTCCGATACAGGACGCCCGACATCTGCGTCTGCTCATCTCTGCGTCGGAACGGGAAAGGATATGCAAAGACCAAACATATTCATGTGCGTAAAAGCTGTGCGTAAAAGACAGACGCGCGCCGACCTGTTGATGCCAGAGTAACTTGCCAAAATGAGACGTTTACAAGCCGTTACCTCAGCATTGTTATGTTACCCGTGGTGAATGTCTTGAAGAGCATGACTGTGAGTGAATCGTCGACGGAATTTTTCCAAACATTAATGGTCTCAACCCGGTGGTTCCAGCACCGACAGTTGCACGTCTCTATCAGTGGCAGTTCATGTGTGGCATGCTCGCGGGTTCTATGAAAAGTTGGACCTGTTTTTTTTTTTTTTTTGCACTTTAGCAATCACTTGATGCTGCATGAAATATTTTGTACCAGATGGAAACTTGAAGCAGCATGGAATTAAATAAGTGTCACGGAAACGAGTGTCACGTCGTCGTTGTCTACTGTATTACTGGATGTGGCATTAACGCAGTACTAAATTTCATTTTACCAAAAATACTTATTGAATTCCTGGCACAATAACATTAACAAACACATTATTAAATTAGCAAACGACAATAACTTTATTTCTCTCTTGTAATTAAACAATATTTCCTATAATTGAAAGCTTGTGGTTGCAAGTGGTTACAAATAATGTTTTGCTTTAAGAGACATGGTTTTGACTTTGAAATGGAAATCAATGGAGATAATGTTAGTGCAGAATATTATGTGTGTATTCAGTTGGGATGGCAGACAATTGATGAACAAATTTTGATGCTTTTTGATGAAAAAAACCAAAAGAATTTGGTGTGTTTTATATTGTCCACTTATAAATATCTGAAAGGACTGCAGGGTAAGCTTGTTTCAAAGCACTCAGAACTAGTGATTTTGCCACCAATAACGTGCATAAGTGGAAAACAATAACTTATGCATTATAATGATGTCGTTCTATTAAACGACAAGACTAGAAGCAACATTCCTCATGGGAGCGATGCGCACAAAGTGCTGAGTGGATGAGGCTCCATGACCTCTGGTTGGTCCACTGACATGCATGAGAGGTGATAAATTCACCTCTGATAATTTCACGTTTTGACTGTCTGTCTGACTGTTTCAAGAATGTCTAGACTGCAGAGTCAACATTGTGATACCAGTCAACGCAGCAGGAGCAGCCAAAAAGCCAGATAAACTAAACAGCAAACTAAATGTGAGCCAGTGAAAACACACCAGAGGGAAGCTCGCCTGTTGAGCTGAAATATTCAAAGGTGTTTTTCAGAGCGTCTCTTACCTCAATATATTTTGTCTGTACAAAACACCAGCACACAGGCATCTTATCGCTATAAAAATAGTGTTTGTCAGATCAAAGCAGAAGGCTTTCACAAAGTCATGGAAAGCACATTACAGCACATTTGTATTTAAATGAGTATTTTTCATGACAATATTTGCATTGAATATACTGATAAGTCACAATCATTGGTCAAATATTGGGTTAGCCCATGCTCCGTGTCTCATGTAGGCAGGAATTTCCTTTTTTTTTTTCAATTCAAGAATCCTGAAAAGAGTCTGGAGCTAAATAAGGGGCACAAACTTTGCATCTGTTAAACATTTATTCATAATAAACTCTTTTGTATCCATTGATTAAAAAATGCCACACAAAAAAGTGTGGAATACCAACATTTTTTTCCATAAATAAAAACTAAATTTGGAAATACATTCGAATGTTTTTTTTAATTTAAAACTTTTTTATCATTACAAATATTTATGAATACTTTTTTTTTTTTTTTGGACACGTTTGTCCCTGTTTCACAGTGGAGCACAAAAACTCACTAATCCAACAGCAACCTTTGTAGTTAGGCATTTACTTTGCACTTATTGCTCCATCATGTACAATGATCCATTATAAATGAACTGCAGCGACGATTTCCTCTTTACGCCACACTGATCCCCTAGTTTGGTCTCTCTGCATCTGATCTCCATTTAAATCCAACTCCATTGTTCCGCCCTCTGGAACACTTCCACCTCTCACACTGTGGAAGTGAGCCTCCTTCTTTAATTCCCTCTGTAACTTTATCCAGAGCAGTGATGTGTTTCACGATGATCTGAAGGGCAGAAGACCCAGTTTAGCTGGGCAACTTTTAATCTGAAAATGGTGCTGGAACTGTAGAATTTGTGGTGGAAATTGGTGATCATTTGACGTCTCCAGCTTTGTGAGCTAAATAACTAAGTTCAGCATGGATTTACAATGGGAACACAATACATGGGTGGATATGAGCTGCTAGGTGGTGGTCTGCGAGTGCTTTTCTAGGTGTCCAAATGCCAGTCAGATGATAAAACTTTTAATGCTGGACTTAAGATATTGCCGTTTTCATCATCTCTGTCTCACCAGTTCATCCTACATTTATTCCCCCCGCTGCAGCCCCTCCACCTCAGAACCAACTAATGTTCTCATTATTATTTCAGAGCTTGTTAGGGGAGCTGAGGTAGATGAATCCTTACAAACACACCCATGCATTCACACATGAGCCCATTCAGCGAGCACACATTGGACACTGGCGTGCAGCCGACCAGCACGCTCTGACATCAGCTTTCCAAAAACTGTCAGGGAAAAACAGCATGGATAAACTCAATTGTCCCTCAGCATCAGTGGACACAGAATAGTTCTTCAATATTTCCAATGTATAGTGAGTAAAAAAATATTGGCATCAATTAAAATATATATTATTTATTGATCATGTATCAATAACGCAAAATGAAATGCAAATCTTTTAATCTAAACTTATCTTAAATGACTCTTTATTACTTTATCACGTCATTATTTTGATTTATTTCTGGCTCAGATTGTGAAGCCAAAACTGTGTTTCAGACTCGGTTTTTGCAACTGCATTTAGCAGTCAACAGAAGAAGAGCATTTATTATGATTATAATTATTGAAAACACACATTTCCGCATCCACCAATTTCCTCAGCGAAGAAAAAAGGTCTTTCTTACTCAAAGGAAATTGAGCAGACAATAACAGCCGCAGGAACAAGAGATATTGGATATCAAAGCGACATTTACATTTTCTTCTCATTTTCATTGAATAACCAGTCAATGCTATTATTGGCCTTGTTATGTTTTACATGAACCCTTCTTAACTAATGTATCCTAATTGAGCCTTGCCTTAAAATAGGCTTTTAGAGTGTCTGCTGCAGGTGCGCTGTTCCTCTATGTGTGTGGCCGCTGCATGTGGGAGGGGTTGCCGAGTGAGTGAGGTCTCTCCAGAAGGGAAGAGGTGCCCGGTGCGTGTCCAGCTCTGAATGTGCGCTTCTGTGCAGTTTGGCTGTGACAAAGTCATAAACCAAGTCACGCTCTGTCCCAGACTCGCCTCATCCCTGTCCCAGCTCCAGCCCACAACAGGACATCAAACCCTGGAGTGAGCGCTCCAGCACCTCCCCTGTGACACTCTACCACGGTCCAGTGTGGAGACAGGAAAGGTTTTACACCTCAATATGAAGAAAAAACAGTCAGTAAATGTAGCTAACGGGACACGTCTGCATACAGAGGCTGCGTTATACGCGCACGTTATGTTTTTCTGACTTTTTTCGGGGGCATTCAAGTTCTTGATTTTCGTTCGAAATCCGAAGCAAAAAAAATCTCGAAATTTCTGTTCAAACTTAGGAGTCCGGGATGTTTGAAAACCGAGGCACCACTGTATATATAGTATAAATCCATCATCTTCTTGTCCACCTGTTGGGCACATACTGAGAGTTGCTTTAACAGCAGCGCTTGGTACAAAAGACAGGGACCACAGTTACCGAAGCAACCAAGGGTTAATCACAATAGGCGTGTGTTTCATGTTCAGTGGAGATTTTTCTTGACATAACAGAAAACACAAGATATTTTCAGCTACTTTGTCGCCTTGTCCGTGACTTGGCTCTGTCTCAGTTAAGATTGCTCACCATCCCTCGTAAGATCCACCTCCAGTTCTCCCTCCGCCTCAGAGCATATGCTGAAGAGTTGGCCTGCAGACCCACCACCATGTGTTCCAAACACTGGAGCTGTGCTGAGGACCATGTGGTGAGAAAAATGAGAATGACGTCAATATATCTGTAATATTAGACAGGCAAAGCAGTTCATTAGCATGTAGCTCCAAGGATCTTCACTAAGGTAATAAGGCTGATGGTTCCTTGACATGCCCATATGGTGCTTCATCCAATGGCTGCTTTAACCTTGGTGTCCGTTCCATGACAATCTTCTCCAGACCTCATCGCTGGTTCCTTTATATTAGAACTGGAACACACTCAAAGCTGTTTTCCTTTTGAGCGCTTCATGGGCGGCTTCTTACCATGAAGCTGTCATCCCCATCATGTAAACTCTTTGGCAGGATTTGGACCAAAGGATCTGCTCTGGGCTCAGGTTGGTGGTGGTGATCTATGCTCGGGTGGAAAGTCTCAATCCTCTTCCGTTTCCCAATCCCAGGCTGCGTTCACTGGCTATGGATCTGGAGGTGCAGTTTGTCTCCCTCCTGAACAGTGGTTGCATGCTATCCAGGAGCTTCTCAGAGCATGGTGTTGGTGGATATCTTCTTGTCCGTGTGTTCCAGGCATTTCAGCACCTTGTTGAGGCACCAGGTGTCTTGACTTGGGTATAACTTCAACCCACTACTGTCAGGTGCTGCTGTTTTCTTCAACTAATAATTCACCCATTTTAACTGTCATTTTTGGACCCATTCAAGGAGCACTTGGGTGCTTTAAATTCCCATTTAACAATATTGTCAAATGACTTTTCCCTCTCAATATAAATGTGCGTAATTTTACGCACCCAATTTTGCAGCTGTACTGTACCAGCACTGTTAGCTGTAAGCTCTCTTCATCAAGTGGAGGAACATTTGATTGTCAAAAAGGTCACCGCTGACCTTTTACAGTGCTGACCCGTGTCTCATAATGAACGGAGCTGCCGACTGAATATCCGGGTAATTAAGTGGAGACTGACATTCAACAGTTAACAAAGATCTTTCGCCTCAAGACGTTGAGGCTTTGAGTTAAAACCCCTGCGAGACCTTCATATGCCTCCACAGACATGCAGCAGGTTGTCAGGCGAACATCCCTTTAAAGCAGGGTGAAGACAGAGCAGTTGGGATTTAATGCAGACACGGATCCCGGAGAGACTGTTGTGGCCTCTGAGGATGGACACAGACAGAAGTCGGGTTTGAGAAGAGGAAAGCGGAATGGTGCGGAGGCCCAGACAGAAGAAAGATGAGAGAGAGATGGTAAAGGAAGTGTCCGGTTTCACTGTAGACCTTGGTGCTGTGTATTGAAAGTTAACAATTGTTTTTCTCAATGGGGGACACTAATAAAACGTCCAGTTGAAAGTCAATTCAATTTGTTTTTTGGTGAATGCAACGTCATCTTGTGTGGTTTAAAGGGCTTAAAGGTGAAAGGACTCACAAGATAAGTATAGGTGGAGGAGGATGATGGGAAATTCCAAAAGGCTTATGGTTGAAAAGTTTGCTATCAAACATACTGAGTGATGGAAAACGCTGAAATAAAAGAAAACAATTATTATAACTTGAAATTGGCTTCTTCAAATGACCCCCTTCTTCTCTCTCTCTGATGGAGAAAACACAAGCGCATGGTTGAAGGTAAATAAACAGTGAAGAGCTGCACATCGTTCTGTGAAATGCCTAAATGTGTTGACAAATCATTCCTTCTGAACCATTAGAAGAGACTTAGAAAGTGGCAAAGCACGACGCTTCAAAGTGGGGAGAAAAAAAAAACTCCTCCCTCTCCTTCTTCCTCTTCATCTTCTCTTCCCAAGTCAACAATGTACTTTTCAAAAATAAACAAAACGGTCGACACATTTAAAGCCATTGAAATGTGAAACCAATTTGCGGCTCACAAACATCACACTTTATGTGTCACGTTCTCAAACATCATAGAGGCACCGATAAACACTTACCCCAATTAACACACACAACCATTGTCAACGCCCACTTCCTTTCACACTCGTGTCTTGTGAGAGTATTTATATGATCATCTCTTGCCAAAGAGAAAATGAAGCATAGGAGTTGTCACCAGTGACACAAAGTGCTGCTTCTCATGCTGCCATGATGAAGCAAATCTATCTTTTCCACCTGTCATTGGTTTGACTGGTACTTTTGTCACTGGAACAGCTCCACTCCATGTTTTATTCACCTCCGGAGGGTCACAAATACACCTGTGGAAGTCACAGTTTGACCTGTAGAATTCATGTTGGAATGAGATCGACAGCATTATTATGAATAGGTGTAAGATTTATATAATTTCTCACTACATTCCACACCTTTTCCAGTTCAGATGAAGGTGGCAAAGGTCATCCTCACCACAAAGAACACATTCACTGACCAAGGTTGGGTTAGAAATATTCACTGAACACTCTGTAAACAGCATCATATAGTGAGGAAAAGTACTTCAATATCTATGCTCCAACAAATCATTGGCGGCTACATTGAGCTTAAAGCTATCTGTGTTTAGCTTCAAAACACATACCTTCACCACAGACTCACAGCACAGGAGACATTATAGTCTCTTATATGCTAGTTGGTCGAGGGACAAAAGATTGATCGCTGATGTTTGGCGGTGATGACATTAACACGCAATGTTAGTGTTTGGTGCAATGTATTTGGGCCGCTAAAAATGACTTGGTGGACCGGCTTTGGTCTCCGGGCCTGCAGTTTGGCACCAATTGCTCCCAGTTTTCTCCCACACGAACAATGCCACCTCCTCCAAACAGCCTTAGTTACATTTTCATGGCAGTGAAACTCATAACTGGAGCATGGTTTGATAGGTGCAAACATCACTGGCTGCATTTTTGTTAGTACATGCTAACACAACATAAATAATAGATAATGTAAAACCTTTCTTGCTGCTATACTTTTTTACTGATCATCTGATTTGCAAGATCAAAAATTGCAAATAAAATAAAAATAATAATAAATCAATGGAAAAAATGAAAAAAAGAAATCTCAGTTTTTTCCAAATACCAAGTCACCAAAATCATTTGAGGCATGCCCAAAGTCAATCTGAAAGATATCCTCATAGATCTTCCTGCAATAAAACCATGACCTTGTAAACTGCCCTGGCAGTTTAAAAAAGTATTAAGTGTAATACCAATTCTGTCGTTCCAAAAGAACACCGAGACATTCTCGGGCTGCCGTGATCCTCCTGGACTTGGGAGTAATGTAGATACACCTGTAATGTCCTTTTTTACTTTCCATTCCAATATTTTGTTCCACATTGTCTCTAACCGAAATTGCTTTGGTCCATCACTGGAGCAAATGATCACTTGGCTCAGTCTCAGGACGACATGTTCTCATCCAAGTTTCAAATGGATGGAATCATAAACTATTCAAAGCTTAATGTATGTGACGGTATGCTGAAGCCAGAACTGCTGCATGCAGCGGCTTCACTGTCTGCACAGAGGAGAGGTTCAACCCAATGCTCCTGACGGTTTCTGCTTTAACTGCGGCTCATGTGCGGGTCACACTGGTGCAGTCAAAGGTGGCTGAACGCTTCAGAAGAGACGGCTGAGATGACCATCCTGGGAACTGCTCCTAACACTCCAGCAGAAGCTGCTTTTGTTGCATGAAGAAGTGTTTCTTCCACTGCTGCGTCTCCACAAAGAAATGGCTGCTGTCACATCTCATTGATTTCCAATGGGAATGAGCTGTATTGACCGAGGAGCGCTGCACCCACACACACCCACACGCTCGCGTCTCCACGGCCAAACCTGAGATAATTGGCATGTGCGGCTAAAGTCTAGTTTATTAATAAACCCCGTGTGGTGATGTGATAATTGGCTCTGGTTGGTGGAAGGAGCTACAAGGCTTGCCCACGACTGAGGCAGGGCTGCTGCTGGTGGGCAGAGCTGTCACTCAGGTTGGATCCTCGGGGAGAAAAAGAAGAGATATCATACAGATATTTCCTCCACTTCTACCTCACTCTCTCTAGTGAATTCAACTCAATACTCCAAGATCTGCTGCTGAAAGGTTTGTGAGCTGGCTTTGACTACATATGTATCATTTTTTGAAAATTGTTCCAGTTGTTTTCAATCATTAAAAGCTTGTTTCTGTGATCGGCCCATGAGGCTTCATGAAACAGTGTCATCATTATCAGAGTCCACTAGGTGGCACGCTCTAATTCTTGGATGGGAACAACCATGACAATGAATTCATTTTGAAATGGAGAGCGCCACCTGCTGCGCTCTGAAAATGAAGACACTGTTTCATGAAGCCTCAGAAGCCAATTCGCCCAATGCCATTGGTCGTGGTCCATGTTTTTTTTATAGCTATTTTTCTTGAAGCTGTTTGAGCTTTGGTTTGTCATGTGACTTCTTGCCATCGTGCTGCAGCCTCAGAACTTGAGGGCGGTCAGTTTGATTTGAACTTGAGGCAACTCTTTCACAGAATCTGGGTGGAGTTTATGCTGCATGGATGTCCTCCAGGGATCCTCCACAGACCAGATACATAGTCTGTAAGTAGTCATTTTTCCCCTACACATCTCCCGCTGGTCTGTGGGGCCAAGTAGTTACGGAATATAATGGATCATATTCACGACTGAAGCCAAAAAAACTCAGGTTTTTCATTCTCAAATTCCTGTCTTGGGAGGTTTCTGAATTGCCATCGATAATCTCCACAAACAGCTTCTAAAACAAGGTCATCCTTGTGGATCACATTTGTCTTATAAATAAACAAACCGACGATAAGCATTAGCTCTTCTGGGCCGCATGATGTGAATAGGCGGGCTGGGTTTGGCCCCCAGGTCTGAGGTTTGGTATACACATGAGGGAGCAGAAGATAGACCTTTATATCTGTCTATTCCAACAGTTCCACCGTAGGTAGCAAAACAGAGAGGAATATTGATCAAGTCTTTCTAACTAACTGAATGTCAGATTTACATGTCTCATGTCTTCACGAAAGAAGTGTGCACACACACACACACACACACACATATGCACTGCAGGGCGTTGCCATAGGAACCAGGGTATTTAATGGTCATGTTCCTGAGCTGATGCTGCAGGGGGTGAGAGGCAAAAAAGTGTGTTTGCGTGTGCGTGTGTGAACAATGTTGAACCCGCCAAGACTCGTAGAATAATATTCCACAGCACCGTCTCACCAAAACACTCATTTTTCTAATGGTATTAGAGGAAGATCCAGCGGATGGCGTGAGACCTGCCTCCCTCTCTGCCCCTCATGGAATGATGAATAAATGATCTTTAATGCAACGCGCTTGCTGTGTGTGTTTGTGCCGTGGAGTGATGAAATATTACTGGGAATTACAAATAATTAAATCACAGCTCCGCAGCGCCTATAGACGGCTCTAAGTGTCTGAAGGCTCCAGGGTCCTTTTTACATCTGACATTTATCATCCATGCATTTTTGCCTCATGCGGGAAGCTAAAAATATCTCAGCTATTTAAAGTTTGTCTTGAACTTGTGTGACCTCACTGTACTGAAGCTTCTGCGCAGTGGAAGCCAAACAATGGAAGGAATAAAATGAGCAGCCACAAGTGAGAACTTTTGTGGCCCCTCTTTGTGGAAATGCTGAAGGGATTTTTCTGGCTCCTATGTGAGATCAACATGGGATCTTTGCTTGTTATGAGTCCACTGGTGAGGAGTTACAGGCTTGGCGAACTGGGAGGAGGCACTGGATAAAACAGGAAACACTTGAAATGCATATGAAATTGTAGCTCTAAAATTAAATCCCCTCAAAGTTAACCCATTTAAACACATTATACATTGTTAACATTGAAAACAAAATGGTTTTACTGTCCCAAGGTATTCCACAGAGGGGAAGAACAGACTCCGAGAAATAAGAAATGAGATGTAAATTAAAAAAAAAAGAGGCTGAAAAGTGCTAATCACAAAGCACTTTGTGAATTGAAAAGTGCTCCGGGAAACGTTACAGAAATAATGTTTTTTTATTGTTAGAATTTGGGACACAGGAGAAAACAACTTCAAACAAGAAATGAACGGATAGGAAGAGGGTCCTTCACAAACATACACAGAACATACAACAAAAACACTCCTAGCAAACACAGTCGAGAGAGTTCAAGACCCATGAAGTTAGATTTATTTAACTTCATGGATCTTGAACCCATGAAGAATCCAATTGGCCAGTGTATGTTTTTGGTCTGTGGGAGTAAACCTGAGTGCCCAGAGGGGGCCCACAGGTCCCAAGTTCACCCCATGACTGGCTTTTCTGACTCACACACACATACATTATCCTCGTGATGAATTCAGTGCTGGCGCGTGAGGAGCTGTCAGACTGTGCTGAGCCCACCAGCTCCAGGTTTGGCGCTTTGCTTCAGGGCAGTCTGACCCAGCAGCACTTGCCCACCACCTCTTTTTATCATATTTGCAGCGTTGCGCATTAGAGGAGATGGTTTGTCCTAAAGCAATGGCCAGTCTCCGACACACAAGCTGAGTATTATGGTGTATGACAATGTAATTCACTACTTCTACCAACAAACTTTCCTCTGTGTTTTTTATTTGTATTTATTTTATTTGTATTTGTTTTCAGCTTGCTGCCGTCTCACTATGTCTCTGTAAAGAAGTGAATGTGGGAAGAGAATTACCTGCAGGTCATTTAAATATAGTTTACTGGTCACCACCCGCTTCATCCGGGTGTCAGCTTTGCCCACACTCTGTCAGCAGGCTGCGCCAGAGGAGACAACCCTCCCAGTTTAATTGCAGAGCTGGGAGTGTGCTCCCTGACAGGGGTGAGAAGGGGGAGACGTGAGAAAAAGAGGAGGGGGGGGAGTGAACGTAAACTTAATTAGTGTTTGTCTGCCATCGTAGCGCTTCATCAGTGTCTCTGGTTGACTGTATCGCCGCGCAACATCAGCACACTTTTCCTGTCCAGTCAACACGAGGCCTTTGTCAACACCTGACGCAACTTATGGATCAGAAGATTCTCCAATAACTTGAGTCACTTGGTGATAAGAACGAAGGATGATAGTCACTGATCTGCTAACAAAAATATCCATTAGAAATGTACATTTTTATGGATGTTTTTTTTTTTTAAATAAATACCTGCTCAATGATGTTATTCTAAAAGAATAAACGTTGGTTGACTTTATATTTATGCGCATGTGTGAGGAAGAAACTGGACCCCAAATGTATGCTGACAGAACTACAACAAAGTTCTGCAATTTACTACAGAAGTCCAAAATACAGAATCACAGTGCAAACATACTAGGAGATCAAATATTTCCAACCTCCAAAAATGCTCATGAGGTCCAAGGTGTTCTCCAAAATAAAACAGAACCAAGGAAATAGAAGATCTGAAGCACCCAAACAAACACAGAACATACAACAAAAACACTCGCAAACAGAATCCAGGGTTCAAGACCCATGACGTTAGATTTATTTATTTTATTTTATGTCCTATTTTCAACAATTTTATTTTTCTTCAGTTAAAAATGTCTGTATTTAATGTAATTGCACGCATGCTATATGACCAACTTAATTTTTTTTGCCTCTTTTTTTTGGCCCTCATTATGAAAAATATATTCAGGCAGATTTATTTAAAAATAATCATAATAATGATGATGATAAACTCCTGGCAATAGCAGAAGTTTAGCACCTGTAAAGCAGGCTCAAGCAGACGTGTGGTGAGCTGATGGTGTCTGAAGTTATAAAGATCATCTTGAACATCAGTGATTCTTGAACTATAAATGAGCATAACTGAATTTTTTCCCCGGTTCACAGGCAGAAACCGAAACTTGCGATGTGACTCATTCTTTAGAAAGAGTAAAAATAAAACAAGTGGGTGGATACTTTTTACATCCCGGTTGAAACAACCAATTACAAAAGCGCAGAATGTCCCCAGATGTGTGTGTGTGCATCTGGTTGATCCTCACTTGCGGGGACCAATTCTTGAGAAAACACGATCCTTATGAGGACCTTACGTCCATTTGACCGTCCGAGCCTCAATTTGAGGATGAAGGCGCGTGTGTGTGTGTGTGTGTGTGTGTGTGTGTGTTTAAGCATATCCATCCTAGTGAGGTCCCATTTCGGGGAAAAGCATGGTGGCGATGAGAAGCCTCATATTGTCCCCACATGGATAGCTCTTCAGCATGGGAGACTTCCTGACTCTTCGAGAGGATCATTGTGTTCATGACAATTTATATTAGTTTATCATAACATGTTCTAGTTGTCCAACTTTTCCAAACATCAGCACGTAATAGAAGAAGCCATTCCACACCTGAGTGACGTCTTCAGGTTGAGCTCGCCCTCTTGCTTCTCCACTGGCGTCTGAGGGAGTCAGAGGAGAAGTGACTGTGTTCTTGTGCGACCTCATTTATTTATCTTTATCTTTATTCTGCTGTTTAGTTTATGCAGTAAATCACTGCCCTAATTTTGGACTGTTTTGAGGGACGCTCCCTCGACAAGCTTCTCCCCTGCAGCCGCAACACCAGAACAGGTAGTTAACATTTTTATTCTGGCCACTGTGCCTCGGGGCAGAAAATCTCATTACACTCCCATCTCTCCGCTCGGGGAGCACCCACCCCCCCCTCGAACGCCTGCATCTGTGCCGAGGGCCCCCGCTGCTTCCTCCGCCAGACCTGCCGTCCAAGTTCTGGACAGAACTGTCAGCACACACCAACTAAATCTCAGAATTTCACACTCGCTCTGTCACATTAGTGGCTTCCACGCTCTGGTTTATGGTCGAGACTTGAGCCTGGAACTGCTTCAAGTATATGCATAGAAAGTTGGGGGTGGGGAGCGGGCGCTCACTTTGACAGGAAAACAATGACAGGTGAGCACTGAAAGAGGAGGCGAGCTGAGACACTGGGGTCTTCTTTGTTTGTGACAACTTCAGTGTAGTTTTTTTTTTAAAAAGAGCTGAGCCAGGAGGCAAAAACTCTCCCCCAGATGATGCCTTCTCGCACTTAGTTCTGGAGTCTGTGGGAGCAAAACCTCCCTCTCAGCAACACGGTCAGCAGCCAATTAACAAGGTGAGATCCTGAGATGTCATCTGGGACCTTGGGACCAGGACACGAGACATGTGACAAGTGACAACTTCACAGTCCTGGTGATCATTTGGGAACTAATAGATGAGTATGAAGGTGTTTTCAGAGCTCACTGGTGAATCAGAGGGGTGAGGAGTCACCACAGCTGCTCTCAGAAAACCTGTCTGAATGGGTCTCACCAATAAGAAGGCTGGCATTCAATGGAGTCATATATTCAAACTATAAACCATTAATTATAGTGTAATATAATGTAATACACTTTTATTCGCATTTCACTAGTACATCTTATATTCGCTAGAGGGCAGTAGCATACAGTCATAGAGTCGGCAACAGTTTTTGTTTCCCATCTCTTAAAATACATTGGAATTGAAAGTGGATTTTGAAATGAGTGAGACACGTCCAGAAAATATAAAAGAAGTGTATTTAGAATTTATTATGACGACACAACCAACCAACATTTTTTGCTTATTTTTTTTTAATAATGTAGTTTCATAATTACGTAGAATAATCTCATTGTCACGACTTGATTTTTATTTATTTATTTAATTTTAAAAATATATGCTTTTTCGTTTTATTTTATTATCGTTTTAAATTATTTTATTTCGGCCTTGAATCAGATTCAGAATCAGAATTTAATTTATTGCCATGGTGAGTGTGATGATTTGGAATAAAGTGCTGTCATGAAAATAAAATAAAATAACAAAGGCTGATGACAAATTCAACAGTCTGACGGCCGATGTTCCTGTGTTGGGAGCCTCTGGTCTGAACTGACCACTGCCTCCTGAATCAGTTCTATTGTCCTGGGAAAGATGGGCCCCTGAACTCAAAAAGGTGAAGAACCCCTGGTTTAGAAGAGGCAGCCAGGACAGCAGAAGAATGTCAATGCACACATGACATGAGGACGCAGATGCTCCATCCTGAATCAATAGGCAATGAGTGGAAATAGTTGCAGGGGTTTGGAGGAGATTACAGACCTGAGAGAGCAGGGGAGGGAAATAAATCTCTGATAAAACAATAGGGATCAAGAGTTCAAGTGGGAAGACCGAGCAGATATGAGTGTTTGCCCGTCATCTCCATGGTGATGGTAATATTGACTCGGCTCTCACAGCAGAGCGACAAGTGTGTGTCTGAAGGGGAAGAGCGATGTCTATTATTAGATCAGCAAATGGCATGAAACAGAGTGAATTAATGCTCGAAGGAGGACTGGAATTTTAGCCGCACATGAAACACTCGGGTGTTTATTTTGACCCTTGGCTGCTGGAATAGATACAGTTCTATATCCAGTCACTTTCACTAGCTGCAGTTGTTGATAGCTCCAGTGGAATGCCGCTTTTAAAAGCCTCAACCCACCAGTGTTACGTCATTTAAATGTTCCGTTGTTGTTATGGATGTAAAAAAAAAACAAGTGTGTCTGTGTGAAAAACAAGACCGTTCATATTTAATAATTACAATGATACTAAGATGTAAATGTGTCATGTTATTTGAAGTTAAGTGGTCAGGAAACCACTTTAGTGGGCAACTGTCATGAATAAAAATAAAAATAAAAATAAAAATAAAAATAAAAATAAAAATAAAAATAAAAATAAAAATAAAAATATTTTTCATTTGAAACTGTAAGTGTGACTTTTGAATGTTCAAATGCTTTTTGGATGTTCAAATGTTAATGAAGCAGCAGACCAAGAGATGAACCGAAGCTCTGTTTTATTATGAAAAATAAATATCTCGGAACATATTTGACATCATCACATTTCAACATCATCACTGGGGACTGATCTGATATGTCTATTTTTGTCACGTTCTCACACTCATTCACATCACAGCTCCGCTGAGTCTCGCGCACATTCGACGTCCTCCTTCCTGTCTCTTCTCTTTGCAGCCTTGTCGGACTCCGAGAGTCTTCCAGCATTTAAATATGATGGTTGCTACTATTTTAAGTCACACTGTGAAGAACTGCCAACATCAGATGGATGTTCTCGCTATTTAGCCCAGATGGCGCTACAGAGCTATTCTGTAAATAGTGGATGATGAACGTCGAAAGACAAGAAAAACAACAAGAGCTCACGGTCCTCTTCAGCCTCTCTGGGCCTCCTGTGACATGGAGCGCCCGAGAAATTTGGGAGCCTTGGCGAACTCCATGAGCGTGGGCTTGAGAGGAGGAAGGTCTTTGGTGATCTCGTCCACCGTCCTCTTGGTGGGACAGATTCCGTCTGCAGGCTGGAACGGCTGCAGGTCCTCCTCGGCGTGCGGCTCGCCCCGTCCCAGCCTCACTCCCAGCTCTGCAGGGGTGAAGATGGGCAGCGGGAGGCTGCTTCTCTTGGGCAGCAGCTGGTGTTCCATCACTCCGCTCTCCAAGGTTCCCACTCTGAAGACTCCAGAGGGGCAGGTCTGGATCAGAGAGCGGCACCACCACTGGCGGGCCAGAGTCTCCCTCCGTGAGTCGTCGTTCATCATCATCGCCTGCCTGGAATTCAGACAAGTCCAGCATGAATGTGGTGAAACGGGAAGGAAAGTCGAAGCTCTCACCTGTCTTCAGGTCGAGACTTGACACTGATGCTGGTCCAGTCTGCCGTGTAGCTCTCCCTCTGAGCCTTGTTCTCCTCCCTGATACTGCAGGCCAGCTCAGCTCCCACCACCACTCCGTTACACTTCTCCACAACGGTGCAGAACGGCATCTTGTCCACCTGTCTGTTCAGCGCTGTGCTCTCTTTGTACCGCCTGCCTGGGCCGGTTCTGGCTCTTATAGATGTTCTGTTGCTATTTCTGACTGGTGTTGTCACCGCACAATGACTCTGCAGCGACATCTGACACCTGCTTGTACACTGTGTATCATTCCTGCCTGCTGGAAGTGAGCCTGGGTGGAGGAATCCAGCTGAAAATCCCCTGATTCCCAGGTTGAACATGTGGGATCAGCTGAGATCTTAGCACTCTTAGGTGAGCTTTGACACACGTGGACACACATAAACAAAAGGCCTGACCTTTAGAGACCAGAAGATGATAACACGACAAGGGTCTTCTTGAGCTTCATCTTGATAACATGTCACTTGCAGAGCTGTTTGCTCATGCTATAAAACGTGCACAGACATTCACCAAGAGAGGATGTGGAAACAAACATGAAGTTTGGGGTGTCAAGAGCTCAGAGGACGAAATGTAGAGGGATTTATTTAGCAGTTTATTTAACATGCGAGAACAAGTGAATTGCTTCGAACTGTAAAAGAGATTAAAAGAGATTTTTTTCCTTTTTTTTTTTTGCTCACAGTGGAGGGAACTCAGCCAACCTTGGAAAAATTGATACAGATATCAGTTAAATGTCAGCATGACAAATTACATAATTAAATATTTGCTTTTGATAAATGTAAATAAAAGTGACAGGATGTGAGATTATGTCATTTTGCTCCACATGTACTTGGAAAATCTTAGGGCTGAGAATGAGAGATTAAAATGTGAGAAATCACATCAATTAATAAAAAAAAATGTGAGAATAAATAAGGACAAATAAAAGGAAATTATAGTGTAAATATTGATAAAAATATATTTAAAATTATTTCTCTTCATTTTTCCTTATTTATTTGCATATTAATTTGGGAATTATGGCACATATACCATACAATATAGGACATGACATAAGTGTGAACCAGCAGAACCAGAAGTCACGGTTTGATTTTGTCCTCTGTATTGCTGTTATTAATAATTTCTATTTTCATTTTCCTGCCTACTTCATTTGCATACTGACAGCGAAATGTCAAAATAAATAAAAGACAAAAACTGGAAAAATGAAATGAATAAGAAGCACAATGTATAAATGCATTAATAAATACATGTTCAAATAGCAAAATGTATTAATAAATAGATTAAAAAAATCAAAATCAAAATGCATAAATAAATATATTTGTATATAAACAGAAATAGCTCCATTGCTTGACAAAAAAAAAATCAGATATCATTTATTTTGGCATTTTTACATGTATTTATTGACTTATACATGTATTTATTTATTTATAAATATGTAATTTATCATGCTTCATAACTTTGGGCAGTTTTTAGTCATAACATCTCAGGTGCCATCACCCATTATCCACCCCAATTCTGAGGGTTTTTTGCATTATGTGGACTTTAAGGTTCAACTTAAATCTTTAACAGCCACATTGGCTTCCACTGTAGCAACAGGTCAGGTGCTAAGATCCAGCACTTCCATGCGCTCGCTCTCCTGAGCTGAGCGTCCACCTTTAGATGCCACCATAAGAGTTACGAGAAGATCTCATTGTGCAGTGTAAACAGATTGATATCCTGAAGACACATGGTGCCGCAGACACACACACAGCACACACGCACACTCACAGTTGTCAGCTGGTGTGATGTTACCACCAGGCCCACTGTGACTCATCCATCCACATCAGGCTCTGCCATAATCCAATATTAAATATCACACGCAGCTGAAGACTCCTATCAGTTCATTTCATTCTTACAATCAATCCTGTCGTCGGATCAGTCAAGCGCTGTGCTGCTATTTTGGTCTGAATTCAGAATCAATTTCATAGTTTCTCTCTTTATTCTGGTCCAATATCTTCCCCTTCAGCTGGTGTCAAATGTCGATTTCATGTCGGCGGCAGGGTGACGCATGTAAAGTATTGCTCCGCAAAGTGTCAAAGAAAGATCCATGAGGTCACTCTCCTGCCATGCTGCGACGCCATGGCAACCATGATATACCGCTTTAGCATCCAATACGTTCCCTACTGAAATCATATCTGGGTTTAAACAGCAAAGTAAGAAGCCGTCGGGTTATTTCCTGGACTCAACACTGACTCAGTTACAGTTCATATGTGAGGAGTCCATCGCCTGACTTTTGGGCTGGAGGCAGAGTGTGAGACATTATATGTCGGGGTACTCAAGCTAGAAGCAGATGGGATGAATGGGTTCTCTATTATATGATGTTATTACAGTTATATTACCATTGAAGCTTGAAGGATATGAAACTGAGCAGGTACAGATCCTACAAATATTTGCCTTTCATTGAAAGTACGTTCGAAATACTGGCAGTATATATATATATATATATATATATATATATATATATATATATATATATATATATATATATATATATATATATCAGAGTTGTCTGCCTCCCTTGCGGACAACTCTGCAAGGGAGGCAGACTGGAATGAATGAATGAACACTCATGACGGTACGAAGGGAGGCTGCCATTGTCTGTGTGATAACAGATGAATAGGCAGTTTGTAAACATTCCATCATGAAGAGCACATTCCACAAACATGACCCCATGACTTTCTCATGACTCGAAGGATGCATTCTAAAGTAAAGGAATTTTCCAGAACAACGTTATTCCGTCGTGAGGGCAGTTGATCTACCGCTACACTTGAGACCAGACCTACATTTTCCTTTGCTTCATATACAGTAGCACCGATGGTAAAGAATGAATTGTATTGTACTATGAATTTGAGAAGTGACACAACGAAACTGTCAGGAATTTTTTGGTTAGTTTTTTCAAGTAAACAATGAAAAAAAAAAATGTATTTGTTTGTGTCTCTAAAATACAGCCACATTTTTGAAACACACAAACATTTTTCATTTGAGTGTCTGAACACTTTTTTTTTCCACCAATGTATTACAAGAAGAAAACAATAAATATAATATATTGGAAAATATTATATTGTGTACTAGAAATATACTTTGTTAATTCATGAAAAATTACCAGGGACACGATGCTACAACATGGAAATCATGAAGCAAGAGATTGGTGGATATATATATTGTATTATATATGTACTGGTATGAATTCCAGGCTATTCAACACACCTGTGTATATGCACCCACTTTATTTCATGAGAGAAAAAGATGCTAATGGGACAAGGAACAGATGACGCCATTTTCTGAAAAACCATCTGGATCTAGGATCCATGTAACAGTTACTTTGTTTCTCTGCGAGTGTCAAGACAATACGATTTCATTTTGACCATCATTGCTGTCAAATTCTATCTATTAAAATTCTATTATTCTATCTAACCTCATGCAGTAGATCAGATTAGAAAGTTGCTAAACCAAGGAAATGCTGTTTAAAATGGTTTGTCATTTGATTTGGTTGTCAGGCTTGTCAGGGATGAATCATAGTTGTTCTCAGATGTTTAACTTTCAGACGTACAACAGCAATAAAAGAGCTCAAACTGAGAGCATTGTAGTTCACCCGGAGCTGATACTGAGTCCACAAGTACCTGGGTAGCAACTCCAGCAGAAGCCAAACAAAGACGCTACTATGAGTTGGGTTTGCTGCTGCTATTCTGCATCTCATGTTGCAGAGGATAATTTCCTGAGTGAAAACCTTGCTCGTACAGTATCGGTGATAAGTTCTGTCACGATGATCTCCCACTTGAACAAACCCCGTCCACTCAGGGGGAACTTGTGTTGCGCAACAGCACATTCACAGCTGTTGGAAGGTGGCACTTGAATGAGCTGTCAGCACGGAGGCGACATGAAGGTCATCCGCGAGACAAAGCTGCGGCAAAAGTGATAGTTCCAGAGCGGATGAGTCAGAAACAGGATGTTTGAATTCTCGGTGTTTTAGGTGCTTTTCTCAGTGTTGACAGTTTAGTATGGATTTGGGAGCGGCAGGTGGCCGCAGACATGTGCTCGCACTAGTGTTACACTTACATAACAACAAAAACAAGAAGCAGCTGATCACCAAAAAGCTCTTCATCGCCAACCATCTTTCAACCGATGCAGGTCCTGGAGGGAGAGGCCGGCTCCACCGAGCCAAACCTGGCCCGGCGACCGCAGTGTGAGCCACGTGAGGCGTCACCTATCCACACAGCCACTTTGTGCATATTCCCACAGAGCATGTCACGCAGAGGGAGCTCCAGGCGGCAACTTTATTTCATCTTAGACTGAAACACTAACCGAGTCAATACATCTTTCACAGTTCAACAACCACGACTGAGAGAAAGCACTCGCCCCCTCACGCGTTCTCACACACGCCGGCGCAATTGTCACACACTAACATACAATAATGACCATTTTCAGAATCAATAGGGCTTTTCACAACATTAGCTGCGATCATGTGTCTGCGTGCTGACGATCACAGGACATAATATTTATAGGAACGTCTGCAGAGATAGCATCTCCCTGGAGGTTCCAACCAGAGGCACACCGACAAGAATGGCGGTCGCATGATCATTCAGTAACCCTTTCACATGCTTATGTGAGGAAAAGTAAGACAAAAAAGAGGGTGTGCAACGGCTGGATTGTTCTGTCACCCATGACTTGGCGACTACTGCCACCTGTCTTTGTCACCAACCACTGCAGCCAGTTAGGACCTGTCACTCAAGTTGTCCTCGTCCTCCTCGTCCTCGTCTCCGGTTCCGTTCATGGCCTCCACCCGGGCCAGCAGCAGCGGCAGGTTGATGGCCAGCCCCGGTGTCTCCTCCTCCGAGTCGTCGTTGGGAGGGTAGAAGCGCCTGGCCTTGGTCAGGAAGTCCTCAGCGATGTCCAGGTAAATCAGACGGTCCTGCGGAGAAACGGCTCGGCATGAACGTCACGTAGCCTTTTGAGCTTCTTTGGACTGAAAATATCGGTTGCAGTAGTCATAGTAGTGATCAGTGGTGCTAGTATTCGAGAAGTTCAAAGCACTAACGGTGATGGAAGTACAACATGTTGCAGCAATAAACGTGGTTTTGGTTGTTTCACCATTTACTGCTGTTTATTTATTTGATATGAAGCTGTTTAGATCACAGCTTGGGCCGGCACGCAAAAATGTATGATATTCATTTGGAGTTTTAAAATGTGTATCTACGGTGCCCTGGAAGTGACATGCATGTGTTTATTTTTTTGGGATGTGACTTGAATGACTTTATTATTTTTTGCCCAAGATAACAACTATCTCGAGATCATTTTTATCTTGCGATAATGCGTATCTCGAGATAACAGTTATATCAAGATAATTTTTATCTCAAGATAGGATCGTAAATGTCAGCGCCTGCGAAACTGCCTCTCTGGCAAAGCATTTTGTATACGTCCTCCTGGAACCACTATGTCTCCCATGGCTTTGTAACTGTTTGTAAACATTGTCAGTCACTGTCTGCAAGTCTGTGCGCTTTTAACACTCTGATCAAGTGCCTTCTACTCAAAATAATACCATATGTGGCTAAGCTACACGTATTACACGTCCCTGGAAACTACACCCATGACTTTATTTTTTATTTTTTCCGTGATAAAAATGATCTTGAGATACAAATTATCACGAGATAAAAAATTGTCTCGAGATAACTGTTATCTCGGGAGAAAATGCATGCCAATTCCAATACGTGTAGCTTAGCCACATGTGCTATTATTTTGAGGAGAAGGCACTTGAGCAGAGTGTTAAAAGCGCAGACACTTTGACGTCTGCAATATTCCAACTTGCAGACAGTGACTGACAACGTTGAAACACGTGCATGTCACTTCCAGGGCTTCGTATGAATTCAAGTAAAATCTGAACACATCACTGCATATAGAAAGGCTGTGTTTGGACGAGAGCTTCTTGGAAGGGAAGAGAACGTGACATGATGATGTCCTCTCAGGAAGACCAACAGTAACAAGCCTAGTAGTATAACTTCTACTCGCTCTTTGTTCTGAGGACACTTCAGCAATGATGTAACAAGAATCCCTGAGGTCCACAACGCCACCATTAAATACTTCTAGTGGTGTACATTTCAAAGTTCTCAACTGTCAACAGTTCATAAAACTCTGGGCCACTATGGAGTACAAGTCAGGGTTAGGTGGCATCGCTCGTAGTTGCAGAAGTATGAGGTGTTCGGTGGAGGCATCATGAGAAGTGATGGTAGTAAGATGCACATTTTCAGGAACTTTTCCTTAAGTACTGCAACTTCAGTTACTGCCACTACTCGTATTACTTCTACCAATATTGCGAGAAGATCTTGTACACATACACATCATGAACATGCGATTCTCCTTGTGTTAGCATCACATAAAGGAAGGTGAGCAAAACGAATGGATGAACGGACGCTTATGGACAACTGAGTTATGGAGCGTTTTTATGCTTCCCATGAGCTAGTTAGGTTTGGTACTCGTGACCTTGCTCATCCAGCAGACCAGAAACAGCATGAGGTTTGAAGACAGGACATCAGAGGTCTAATCGGGCATCGCATTTTGGGGGTCCATCTATCAGGTGTATCCCGCCCCGTCTCACCAGGATGAAGAGATATCTCTCGGGCGGCGGCTCTCTGCTGTTAAAGATGGAGGTCTCGGAGTGTAGCGTCTGCAGCATGTCTCGTGCTGCCTGAGCGTTCCGCATGCGGTCATGTGAGGCGCCCGCAGACACGTTGAGCAGCGAGTCGGCCTCAGCCATGAAACCTTGAGAACCAAGGCTGCTGGTTAGTCGGGTCCCATGACACACATGACGTTTACAAAGTCTCACCAAGGTTTTCCAGGATGGTTTTCCACTTGTCTCTGACTTCTCTTCGAGTGTCTCTCATGGCCTCGATATCCACGCTCAGACGCCGATAACCCTGGACAACAACAGCAGACTTATTCAACTGGTGGCCTCATTCTTCTGCTTATTCCCTGATGGGTTCACAACAATCATGGGCTGGCGAGGCTTCACGAAACACTGTCCTCATTTTCAGAGCCCACTAGATGGCACTCTCTGCTCTAACATGTTGGAATTTGAACAACCATCATTTTAAAACCAAGAGCGCCACTTACTGGGAAACACACTGTCAACATTATCGATTCACGTTTTTGGACAGAGGGAGGAACAGGCTTTTAGGTAGGAGGGCGTCTGGGCGTCTGCAAAACATGAAAAAATGGACGCCAGATTCTTGACTGTAGTTTCATACGGTCAAGAATTGGATGTCCATTCCTGGCTAAAAGCCTGGGGAGGAAACCGGAGTGCCTAGAGGAGACCTCACTTGGAAGGAACTCATGTTCTCCAAGAGTGTCTTCAGCTGGAATCGAACCTTTAAGCTCTTATGACCAATAGCAGCTCAGATAAAACTATGTATAATCTATTTCTCAACAAAACAGCTACAATATAACAACAAGCTTATGTTTATAGCACTAAGAACTCATTCAAATGGGACTAATATTATACGCGATGCAAAAAAACATTTTTTTGGAACTGTCCTGTGTAGCTCTGAACCGCTCACAGTATCAAGTCTTGTGTGTAGGTCACGCTCCCTGAAGCAAAACACTGTTTCTCCATGGATCTGACACTAAACATAACATGGACTTTGCTACTCTGGTCTTCATTGCAACTCAAAAACGAAAGTCGTACTGTGGATCCCATTCGGGTCTTGTTCCGGGCTTGCAGCAGGGAGTACAGCGCTCTGTCATCCTCCCTCTCCGAGTGACTTGGGTCCCCGGGCGTACTCCACAGGTTCGTCTCCTCATCGCGCCGCTTCTGGACCTCACGATTGAAGTACTCCAACGGGTCCTGACTGCGTAGTACAAGAGGACAGTAGTGAGACACTCATCCCTGACAAGTCTTCTAGACAAATTCTTTTCTTGTTCTAGTCCTGACCTGAACACAGAAAAGGCTTAAGGTTCGCAATATCCCCCTTAAATATTTGTTATATCCCCTGAAAAGCGGCCTTATTCTCGGTCAAACATGGTCCCATATTGACTTTGACTGTGATTGTTCAGGTCTTATCGGCACCTGTTTACCCTTGACTCGACCTGGTTTTCAGAGGGACTCGTCCAGCAGGACAATTTAGCATCATCTTTCCCGAACATGAAACACAAACCTGCAGTTAGGTGGGCAAGGCAGCCACGAGCATTAGCTGGTGGAAGTTTCAATAAAATGTTTCCCTCTTACGGAATGAGAGGCTGCTTCTCATCTTCATCATCGTCATCGTCGATACAGCAGCAGCAGCAGCAGCAGAAGAACCGTTGGAATGCTGAACCCATCTGGCACCGAAGACTTGCAGGCCTTCACAGAGTACTTCAAAGACGTCCCCAAATTCCTCTTGGTGTTATGGATGATTCCACGTGAGCAGCTACACCACGGGAGCTGTAAGAGAAAAGTATGGTCAGATGAAGATTCATGCAGTGACGTGACTCAGTGTGGAGAAGCAGCAGGTTCAGTGAAGGCCCCAGGGGCCACCTGACTAGACACAAAGGAAATAAACACACATGACAGAGATCTTCAAATCACTATGAACTAAACTGACTGAGTTATAAAGGAAATGGAGTGTTCGTGAAATTCACAAACTTGAGCCTTAAAAAAATTGAGTGAAGACGCAAAAGAACCACCTTGAGGTGATTCCAAGGTTCTTCCATGAGGTCACATGGTCCACATATTTATATCCATGCGTCACACTTAAACTAGCGTTGATGCTACATTTAACTCAAAATCCATACATCTACACTCAGCACTCAACACGAGCTGCAGTCTCCTTTCCAGAACTGCTTGCCGTCGGCAAAAAAAAAAAAAACAGTTTAGCATCAAAAGCAGCTGGAGAACCCTCTTTAATACTTGCCGTTGGAAACGCTTTTAAGACAGGTCTCACTGTGTCTCTTATAATAACAATAATAATAAAAATATTGTCTACATTCTGCGCCCCCTTGTGGAATGAAGCTGAAGATACAATATTTAACCATTAAATTAGAAAATATATATAACTGAAAACAAATAGCAAATTATATTTTACAAAAAGTATTTCACATTTTTTATTTTTTTTGTTTTGTTTTTTTGTTGGGTCTGAAAACAAACTATTTGTTGCTTTATGAATGTGGAGTTTTGATGTCAAATTTTGAACTGAAAATGGAAAAAAGAAACAGTATGAAACTGGTATCGGTATCGGTTGTGGCCTCAGCATCCTCCTGTTTCTACCAGCTTTACCAAGTGCTCTCAGGTTCCAGTCATTTCCACCTTTTTTTTTGTTTCTGTCCAGCCAAGCATCCCATCTTTTGTTCGGACTTGGACTGCTCTACACACTTGGGTGATCCCTTCTTCTCTTTGGCTAGCAGCTAGCTACAGTAGCTCCCTTTTCCCCCTCACCATGAGCTTCAAACACGCCTCACTAATATGAATTCATGAGGCATTAAAAGACAATGAGCGACCATTAAACTTGAGGTCCACACGTGAAAGAACATTTTCTTCAGTTGCGACAAAAAAGGCAGATTTAAACGATATAAAAAGAAGTTATTAACGGCAGTTTCCTGAATGATTCGGTCATGAAGGGGGGATTTGTCACTGCTGTTTTCAGAGAGTTTAGCTGAACAGGCGTTTTGTTTCATTTATCTCTTTGATATTTTTGGGGTGTTTAACTGGTCCTTCGCGCCTTTGAACTGAGGTTACCAAATGCGCTAGCATGCTAACCATGCAAATGATCATTAGAAGTCCATGACGCTGTCTTTCTAATTCTCTCAGTGAGGATTAACAGGCTGCTGGTGTGGTCACGGAAACGGTTCATTACGAGCAGCTTTGCTTCGCTCCAATAAATGAGCTACATTTATAATGCTGGCTCATGCTCTTTTAAAGTCAGTCTGAGTTCGCGACAGCTTTTGAGCCGGCCAAAATAGCATTTTTAAATGATGTAAGTTTGAGAAACAAGTGAAAATGTTTACAATTATATTTACGGTGACACGTTTTTCTTCAGAATTATTCACAATTCATTAAATAACATGTTTAAAAAAGTGTTCCACTTACTGAATAGCATGATTCTTTAAAAAATAACAATAATTCGCTTTATTAGCCTTTTTTCCTCTTCATATATTCTAAATAATTTCTCTAAATTATCAGCAAGAGAAGTGGAAAAAATACTTTTTTTGAGTTTATTAGGATAAAAAGTAGGTGACATAGTTCTGAGGTCCCCGGCCCGGACCCTGCGTAGCTGGGATAGGCTCCATCGGTGTCAGGGGAAGATAGCGAAAAAAAGTAAATGTGGACAAGGCGTTGACAAAAACACATTTGTCTCTTGAATGGCTCCTCGGCATGAATCTAAAAACCTCTAAAATATGCATATGAGTGACACAAAAGGTTCACTCACCTAATTCATCTTTCCGCCGTACGCTGGTACATCCGAGTGCGTCCTCCTGGTCATGGGCCAAAGTCCGCGGGTGGCTCAGAGGCTCAGGCAGATCTGCCTCTCTCCAGCTTCACATGAAAGACTCTGGCCCCTGGATGAGAGGGACACACACACATATACTGGCAAACCCAGCCGGCCTCAGAAGACAGTCACAGCAGCATCATGTGAGCAGCTGCAGCTCCCCTTCTTCAGCTGAGCGCGAGGCCCCGGGGACAACACACAACACTTTTTGTCTTCTGTCCCGTCACACACACTATGCTGTTTTAAAGTCAAATACTTTTGACGGGATGCAAGCACAGAGCTATAAATGTAATGTTTGTCGTACGGTGGTTATTAATAGTAGCTTATCGACTGCTGAGTCAGCATCATTCTCGGAGGCGACAAACAACTCCCTCTACACTGACACGTAAATACAATTTAAAATCTTTCCTCGTACTCCCTCACTCCAGCGTCCGATGCGGGAATGGTTCGACAAGATTGTGCGTCAAACAGCAAGGTTTGACAACACGTCAAACACTGACCTTTGTGTGTCACGATACACTCACCTGTGCGCTCTTGAATCGTGTCAAACTTCAAGGTAACAGGCCACTTGAAATGACTAGTCAGGCTGGATTTTGACACTTGATGAAGTTTCAACAAACAGTGTCCTTTTTTTCATCACTATCCACATGGCAGCATCTGTAGTACAATGTACTACGACAATTTCAATGGAACCTCACATCAGTTTTGAACCAAGAGCGCCACCTATTGAGCTCTGAAAATGAGGGTACTGTTTCATGAAGCTTCATCGACACATCACTCACAAATAATTGCCTTCAACTGCGTAAACTATCATATCTGCGCTAAAAAAAAAAAAAAAAACCTTATTACACTGTAATATATTCACAGAGTGAACCATCTCCCTGAACATCACTGAAGTATTATAATATATATGTACATGTAATGTACAGTGGAACTCCCAAATATCTCTTCTGTCCAATATGCTCACATTTTATTTTACACTAGTGTTCCAATAGATCCTCATTTCAATATGTTTTATGTCTCTTTACCGTGACACATAATACATGTTTTCATGCTTAAATATACAATGTATGATGAGCAACACTGTCGAACAAGTTTTCTAAGCTGTTGTGTGGGGATTCAAAAAGTGGAGGAATGCAACATGTTTCGCAGGAACCTGAGTTGCCTGGGGAAACTGGAGGTACGAGTCCTACATACATTAAAATATAAGCCATCATTTGTTTTAAACCATTCAAGAGAGTCAATATTTTAGTCAGACCTTTAACCAGTCATGACTGTATATTAATATTTAGCAACGTTTAACATCTCTCTTTTAGACTCCTCCTGTTCCCATGAGCCAAAGAAAACATTTCACTTCCACTTTGGAATTTCCCAATGTTAGTTTCACGTGACCCTCTCATGTCCTAAAACGATAAACACAAACACTTTTAGTTGTGGTTCTAAAAAGTGGGTTAGCTTGAGCAGAACATTGTTCATTCTTCACTTTGGCTGTACAATTACACGGTCATGAGAGAGAGAGAGAGAGAGAGCTCTGCGGCAGAGTGTGTCACCTGTGAGTCACATGGTTGGAATGATCTCATGACGCAAGTCATTCACCAGTGACGCAGCAGATCAACTGCTCTGTGGCTTCAAGAAAGCGACTCATGTGACGTCATCAAGCTCAGGTCATTTATGAGGTGGTGACGTTTCAGCTGCGGCTTCAACGCCAATAAAAATACATGGAAAAATACCAATAATAACTAGTTAAGAATAAGATGCAAAAGAGCATATTTATCTATTTCATGTATTACACAGTTACGAGGTATTTGAAAAATGCTAATAAACTTGCTGTTAACACCAATATTATTACTATTATTATTTTTACTCAGTATTGAACATAAACAGATGTACTTTTTAGTTGTTTTCTTTTTAATAAAATAAAAAACTTGCATATAAAAACTTTAATTTAATATTAGCTTATCGCTAAATCCCATTTTAAATCTTTCACCGTACTCCCTCACACCAGTGTCCCATGTGGGAATGGTTCAACAGGATCGTGCGCTTGCTGGAGAACAGCTGATAAACGTCAAACTGACCATTGTGTGTCACGATACACTCACCTGTGCGCTCTTGAATTGCGTCAAACCTCAAGGTGAACAAACAGTCCACTTGAAATGACTAGTCAGGCTAGGTTTGGCCTGCGGGCCTCGGGTTTGACACTTGTTAACAGCCACTCTTAGTGATGATGAACAGCCGGAAATGAACTACATGAGTGTGAGTGAGCACATCACTCCGTTTTCATGGTTCCTTTCAGTATCCAAAAAGAGACCATGCTTGTACTTTCCCAAACTGACACTCACATTTAGCTCAGCATAAAATCTTTCAACTCAAGATGCAAAGGAGAATATATATCTATTTTATGTATTTATTGGACAGTTACGAGGTATAGGTCATTTGAAAAATGCTAATACATTTTACACAGTATTGAATATGAACAGCTGTACTTTTAAGGTTTTTTTTTCTTATAAAAAAAAAAGTTATGTTTTAAAAAGTTCCTGTGTATGAATTGAATGTATTTGCTACGTTTTAAATTCCGGTAAATTCAGTGAAGAATATGGACCACAGACACAAATTATAATCATTAACAGAACAATGATAATAATAATTAAAACGAAAAATATTGAGAACTGAATCATTCAAACCTGCAACAGTAAAGAAAAACACATGAAGAACATAAATAGTAAGAAAATCTTTTTTTGCATCGTCAAACAATTTATAATATTCAGAAATATATTAAAATTGACTTTGTCGCAATAACCACAGTGAGTCATCATTACTTCAGTTTATTATTTAAGACTGGACATGAACAGTTTCTGGTCCTCAAACCAAACAGTAGAACCGTTTAAATGAACACACACAAAAAAAAAAATGCAATGGTGAAAAAGGCACAGAGTTGATCATCACTACTTACAGAGATCCCGTCTGAACGGCGAGCAGTCCAAAAACCCACTGAGACACGGCGGCCAGACAAATCTGCGCCGCGTGGCTCGGCCCTGATCCCTCCAGACAGAGATTGTTTTCACACACACTTGGACAAAAACCGGTGAAGACGAAGTGACGCCGCGATGTCATCACCTCAGCTTCGGTCCAGTTTCCAATGCGGCAACAAGTCACACCATAATACTCTGAAAACCGAACCGCCAGCTGTGGCACTAATGTCCAGGTTATTTGGACGGAGCCAGTTCACCTCGCGGTCACTTGAGGAAACCCCTCGCTGCGAACGTCGCTATAATCCGGCGGACGAGGTTAATTCCAGTAAACACTGGACTCAATTGGCAGCTTTTGTCACTCTCAGACAAAACAGCAGGGAAAGCCGCAGAGCTAAGAAGCTTAGTCAGCGCTTTTGTCCATCTAAACCTGCAGGTGCTTGACTCAATAATAAGATCTAGACGTCTTAAAGAACCACATGCTGAGATGTAAACGATAAATGAGCCTCTCAAGGACATTCATAGCTGGAGGTTATGACCTGTTCTCATCATGACGCAATACATCGGTTCAATATTTAGTAGAGTACAATTTTCTTCAGAGGTGCAAGATATTATTCGTCACATTTTTGGTAAAGAACAAAGAAGAGATCTGTTATAGGAAGTGACTTTGCACTGAAACATGATCACAGACGCCTGGAGGTAAAGGCACAGTGACGTCTCACTTCTTTCAGTTGGATTTCATTTTTATTTTCCAGCCACATTTGATCTCTGCTGTTTACTTTAGAAGCACATTTGAAACGTTGTTGCCAGGTTGTCTGATGTCGCGTGGCACTTGTGATGCTAAACTTGCACCAGTTACAGTCGAAAACTGAGGCGAAACCTTGCAGTTGCAATTCGATTCACCTCTTCTGAATAGCATGTTGGACTCAGCAGAAGTCCTGAGGTGGAAGGCACCGTGATGTTACAGTTTTTTTTAAGATGTTTTCAGAAGCTATTCCATTTAAATGGAAAACCATTGCAGGTTTCGGAGGACTTAGGTGACTAGATACAAACATAACAAGGGCATGAAGTCGTGCTTGTGCGTTTTCCAATATGTGGGAAGGGTCAAATGAAGGTCATTTTTTGGTTTATATGAAGCACCACCTTGCGTGCAGGCAATGGGACCAGTTCTGAGCCCGCAGCGTCTTGGGTTTCGGTGTGACTGCTTGAGCGGTGCGGATTTTAGGAGTAGCGTGATCGCTTCTTGATACAGACCTGTTTGTGGGCGACCGTACAAAAGTGTGATCGAGTAAAAAAAATACAAAGCAACAAGTTTAAAAACCAACAAGGTGTGTAGACAGTAAGATAAGGCTCAGTGAGTTGGCGGCTTCAGAAGCTGTGTAACAAGCCGGGACTTCATCTTTCAACTGTCCTCAGTGCCGGGCGGCGCGAGGCCCGCGTGCACATGATACAATCAAAGTTAAAAACAACAGTAGTGTTGTTCAAGTGTCTGACATCTGGAAGACTCCTTCTTTTTAGTGATCGAGGTCTTGTTCCTCTTGCTTGCACAGTCATCAGAAAAAAACTGCATCACAGAACAAGAAAAAAAAAAAAAGTGTGGGGCGACCGCTTCCCTCAAAAAGCACAGCAGGGCTTGTGTCACAGGTGGTGGTGGGAGCGCAATGAAGGCTGCAGGTCAGACATGCGCTGACGCAAGTGGGACATGAACTCAAACATGGTGGCCGCCAGACTCTGGTGGATGAGGTAGCGAGGCAGTCGACCCTGGAAACAGAGGCCTCTTTAGAGACTATGACTAGGTATTTTGTGATGACATTTTGGTGGCATCCTGAACTGAATCACTAGAATGATAGGTTTGTCAATAGACTAAAATTTTAATCTCAATTAATCGCACTAAAGGTGAGTTAACTCGCACTTAATGGCAAACTTATAACACGCTTTGTATCTGTTCTAAAGGTCACAAAAAGGAAGACATTAATGCTGTCATAATAGAAATACAGTACTATTTAGCTACTAATCTAATCTGATATATTCTTTGATTTGACATTATTTTATTCAAATATTCTCAATATAAATCAAAAATACTGGAAGAAGAGAAATACCTCGGAGATTATGGGTAAAATAACTCCATTTTCAAGGTATTTTTGAAAATAATTTTCAAATATTCATTTTTGAAGGACAAAAACTAATGTTTAAATGAGAATCTCTCATCAGAAGGAGCAAATTTTTAAAAGGGAAACCTAAAAAAAGGGCTTCGTGAAAGGGGCGCATGTGGCCCCCCGGATGCACCTTGCCCACCTCTGTACTAAGCTAATGGCAGTAGTAGCATGGCAGTCTTAAATCATGGAGACGGTTTTATTGTTCATTATATTTACCATTGTTTCATTGAGTTTATAAAGTGATTTGAAATGAGGTGGAGGTCTGTGCTGTCTCAGTGCTTTTCTAGTTTTCTGAGATGAATAAGAGACCAAATACTGCTCCTGATTCTTCTGGTTGCCTTCAGAAAGAAAAGAAAAGCTCACCTTTAAGTCAGTGTTGAGAACCCAGATGAAGGTGCATATGGACGGATTGTTGGTTGACTTGAGGACCACAAATCCACCGGGACCGTTTTCACCCCTGAGGCAGAGCAGAGCAGAGCAGCCATGAGGAAGGTGGACTTCATGACCCAGGCATAGCTGGATTCATTCCAGTCGTACCTCACAAAGCGACCACAGGGAGGTTTGGCATCGTGTACGGTGGCCATGCCCGCAGACATGTAGCAGTCGCGCTTGCGCTCAACACGCCGGACATTCACAAAGTCCCTGGAGAAAACAGTAAAATGAGGCAATGAACTTGTACTTGGAAAGTTATGGTTGTCTCTACTTGTTTTACTGATAAAACTGAAACTACTTTTCTTGAATTATAGTCAAATGGATGGTTGAAAAAAGAAACTGTTATGACTAAATAAGTATTTAGTTAAGCTTCAGTAGTAGCTTCAGTAGATTTTTCCAATAGTTATTCTGAAAAATTTTGAGTCCCTTCAGAGTCATAAAGTTGTTATTACTGCAGTACTAAAACATTTATAAATTTTTACCTCCCGTGAGGAATCAGCCTTTACAGATACTCTTTGACACAGCCAGAACTTATGAAGCAGAATGACAAAATCATCATCTCTAGCTAGTGATGCTCATTCAGGACGAGGGTTGAAAAGCGTCAAAAAACTCAGGGTCAGGAACACTGTGGTCAGTCAGCTGAGCAGAGTTAACAGTGGACGACCAGGCAGAGTAGCTTGCCTTGAAATACAAGATGAACATTTGTTCTCAATCTGGTTTTGCAGTCCTCAGTCAACAGCTGGTCTTCACTTCCACCACGACGTGGTTTCAATAAAGCGATTGACAAATCACTAAAATCTTCCCTGATATTGCTCGAACCTCCTCAGCATGCCTGTTTACAGAGTTAGTTCCCTGGCATTGCACTTGTATGCATCACGATATATGGTGATGTAGGGAAACTAAATGTTGGTGCACACACAAAGAGAACAGTGTTTCTTCTACGTTGTTCAGTCTGGATCACTGACATTGTAATGCCCGTCTTCCTCTTCTGCTTCTACTTCCATTTCTAACATGTCACTTCCTCTCCACCAACCTGCCGTCGAACTTGGACTCCAACTTGTCCTTCCTGGCCACTCCCTATGAAAACATGAGCATCTGTAACTTTGAAACTTTTCATTTTGCTTCATGTCTCTCCTTTGATGCGTGAGAGAACAAAACCCAAGCAGAATGGGCCGCTAGCTCTGCCTCCATCTCAGGGTTCCTCCTTTTTTCCTTTCACTGAGCTTGGTTCACCTGAGTATCTCATAATTGTGACATCAACTTTCAGCAGATGCATTTCTGATTTGTTTACCGAGCGGAAACGACTCCTCCTGCTGCCCCGGAGGACGCATCATAGGACACCATGGTGTTGTCATCGACTCTCTGCAGGATCTGAGGAGAGCACCACAACCACACGTTAGCATCTGCAACTCATCAGAAATGTTCAACGCAAACACACAAAGGTTCACCTGGCAGAAAGACACAGTCTTGTTCCACAGCACCATCTTCTCCGGCTGCAGGATGACTTCTTGGTAAACAAGTTCAGGAGGACACTGCATGAAGGCCTGGATACAAAAGGTTATACAAGCATGAGAGGAAAGTGAAAACATCAGCAGGACTGAAATGACCGGCAAAAATTGTTTTTCCGTTTCCTGAAGCATTCAATAGGAACAAGGCTGACCAATTCTTCTCACCCTTTAAAAAAATAGGGAGTGTAAATAATGCACATTCATAACTGAAATGAAATGAACATGTCTATATGACTTAGCCATGTTTTGGTCTGCAATTTTTCAGATTCTTGCTCTCTGACTGTTAGCTAAGCAATGACTTTGAAGCCAAAACACTTGATAAAAAGCAAGGTGAACGTTGCAGCACGTGCCACTCCGTCTGGCATCTTGCAGGTTCACATACCCCTGTGCCCTCGAGGTTATTCTACTCATTTTTTTAGCTTAAAGATTGGATTATATTTCTAACATGTAATAGCTAAAAAAGGAGAGAGGTGGAACGTTGTACCAATTGACTTCCAGACAGATCACTTAAGCTGAGTGACACAGCTGCATTTGTTCTGAGCTCTTCTGGGCATGAAGTTCTTTGAAAGCCAGTCAAAACGCTCTCCTCAGAACTGGCTATAAACTGGTCGAACAAATTTCATGACATTTTCAACACATTTCAGCAATGTCATGTTCCAGTCGCGCTCTTAGGTTAATCCACATTTAACGGACGATAAACGTATGAAGAGTCCCCTGTGCTCCTAGTCAGATGACCCTCGATCGACCAATCAGTTTCAACGCAAGTGTCTTGCATTATGCACGCATGCTTATGAATTCAGTTATTTGCACAGGTGCTTTTGACATGATGGTTACGGGAGGCAAAAAGTTCCCCACCAGTGTAACTCATGTGGTTGTCAGCTGACTGCTGGGTGGATTCAAAAGCAGATCCCAGATCAATGGCAGGAGCAACCACTCAACAACAATAGCTTATGAAAACTGGAGTGAAAGCGTCTATTGGGGAGTAAAACGTGAACAGGACGACAACACAAGCGATGACAGCACAAAGTTTTCAGGCTGGATCAACTGACAGGCACACATCCGTTGATATACATGTCAACTGTGAAGCACATGTAGACAATTAAGTCAAAATAACTTGACACAAATGAACAAATGGGATTTTCCGAGAAGCACATGAATGCACCGATTGACTACCAAAATACTTCCTACGTAACCATGTCTCGTGATCTAACTGAGAGCAGGTTATTATATATTTTTAAATTCTACAGTAAACCTCACTAATTTTCAACACTCACCAAGTGTGACTCAATACAGATTTTTGTCTGTTATAGGCTACCTACTGATGTATGAGTCCTTGTTTATTGTCTTTTTCTATTGTCAATAGAAAGCCCTGAGAAAAAAAAAGATGCCCCCTAACTCTCACAATACAACTCTTACAGCTTTAAATTGATAGTCTCTGTCAACACACGGCACCGAAATAAATCTTCAGTCATTGAAATAGCCTTGGAAAAACACCACATTTGTTAAACTTCAACCAACGGTGGCAGGCAGCACGTTTGGGCCAACAATTCCACAGCATAAGGGAGAAGTAGGAGCAGGACAGAGACAGCAGAAGCAGCCACACAGCTGCATTCGGTTCCGGATTATTCAGTTATGTGTCAAAGCATTTCATTCATATCGCTATTTCATCCAACACTAGTTTAATGGAATTAATTCTATTCCAAGTTCAGACAAACTTAAAGCAGTGATGTAGAAACAGCCACAGCATTGTTCACATCTCAAGTAAAGTAAATACACTGTGCCCCCTAGAGGTTGCCGCCTGCTTTATATATCGATGAGAGTTCCATATTATCTTAACTGGCATAGTTTGACTGACTGTAAACCAACTTGCCTGCAATAGCTGCATACACATCTCACCTTAAGGATGAAAGTCTTTCCATGGAAGGGGATCTCCAGCGTGTAGACAGAGTCTCCCATCTCCTGAAATGGCAGAAACAACATGCCCACTTACTTTTAAAAAAGCACAATAATGGCTTTAAAACAGGAAAGTTGTATAGCATTATTATTTGTATATTGGTTGTGCAGTTCAGTAACTGGCGTGATAAACTGACTACAGACTAACATCTATGGTGTTTTGTTTTGTTTTGTTTTCATTTGGATAGTTACACAGAAATTCAGAAACACAGCAGTTCAACTGTTCAATAACTGCTGTTATTCATTTTCTACTTTCTTATTGAGTGATCAGTAATTATGCACATAAGGCAAAGATAAAAAATAATTTTCTTAACATAATAACAATAATAATAATAAAAATTAATAGCAATAATAAAGCACATATTTAGCTTACCTGCCTTTACACATTTTGTTAAGAAGTGACTACATACATTAGTGGAAGGGAGACACCCAAGAAGGAAACAATGCAGTAAGAATACTTGTATGAGTTCCAAATGCTTGACAGGAAAGACAGGAGGAACAACTCTGATGTTGACCATCTACAACCAATAAGAATAATAAAACTAATAAAAATGGATAGGAACAGTAGCTGTTGGAGCAGTTGGGCCAGTATTAACTGTCCTCACCATTGGTTAGTTGCTGGACTCTTTTACTCAACATTTCTGGACGGAAACAATTTTATCTGAGGTCAGCTACACATTTTATGTTGACTGAACTAACGTTATGTGCTATGAACTGTTAGACACACTAATGAATCTATTAAATTTCACAGTTGAATAACTACTAAAATACTGAAAGTACCACTAAAAATTACTGAAGAAGAGTGTGGCAACAACTGTGTTCAGACTGTGGGTGGATCACGAAAGCGTATTATGGGGCCCAATGTATTTTGGATGTCACCATGTGAGCGGAAATACTTACATTGTTCTTTTCAAATTTCCAGTTCTCTTCCTGCGTGAGGATCTGCTCCACCACAGACATAGCCTCGCGACCCTGACGGACATACTCCTTCTCCTGCAGAGGCATGAAATGTTGGAATTGTTTGGGAGAAAACATGCGTGTGTATGTTCATGGGAAGGTGTCAGGTACCTGGGCTGTGACGGCGCGGCGCCCCAGACCTTCCTCATCAAGATCTTCCTCTGAGCCTGCGAGATGAAACATTTAAACTTACCAAGATGGGACTGAATGAGTGAACATGAAACTTAGTGACCTGAGCAAATGAGGCATCATGAAACAGTGCCATCATTTTCGGAGTTCACATTTTAAAAGTGACGTGAAGACTGAAATGGTTGCTGATAGAGATGTGAGTTGAGAGCGCCATCTCTGAAAATGAGAACACTGCTTCGTGAAAGCACGTCGTAACCATCCAGAAATTTCAGGAAGTATCACAACAAAAATAAACACCAACACTGGTCAATGCTTTGTCGCAGACTTGGAGGATTAATTTTAAGTCTTATCTGTGTCTAAAAACACATGGAAAGTGAGACAAATGATGCTTTTCTTAAATTTCATACAAACAGCCACACATTGGTTCTGTCGAATTTTAAAACCACCCTTCTCAGATTGACCAGCAAACAGGCCGCTTTGTGACGAAAATAGCAGTGATCACATGAGGTCGCTGGCACAGAAAAACGCACACTCGCTGGAGAACGGCTGGGCTTGAGAGGCAAAGCAAGAACTTTGTAGGCGGAACAAAAATAGTGAACAAGAATCAATGCCCACGAGTTAAAAACAGCAACAGGTTGTGGCGGAACATTATGTTTGTCGGTACATGAAACTCCATTTGTGAATTCCTAAGTGAAACCCAGAAAGGAAATTCCCTTTCACACAGGAAGTGCGTCTTGAAAAGCTGCTGCGCTACATGTTTCACATATCAAGCGACAAGCAGAGGATGTAGTGTAGAAAGTCAAGAAGACATGCAGTGAAAACACCTGAAGAGATACAAGTTTGAACCTGTTTTGAGTGACAGGAAATGGCTTAAGTTATATTATTATTATTATTATAATTTAAGGCTGCTTTTTAATCTAAAATTGAATTTACATTTTAAACTTTACATCCAAATTGTATGATGATTCTGCAAAGCATGGTCAAATATCCACCTAATGTTGCATGTATGAACAAGTGCAAATAACAGTGAAAATGCGCACCACACAATATTTACACAGGAAAGCCTGCATTGTCATGTAGGAATACAGTCAAAATGCTTTCACAAAAACCTTGACATATAGGGTAAAAAATACTGTATTGAGTTCTGTGATGTGATTCAGATCTGAAGGGGTTAGAGCAAGAAAATGCTGTTTTTGATCATGTAGTAGTGGAAGTTTATTTCAACCCTACATCAAACATGCAATAGGAGCAGAGTGTTTTCTTTTCCCAGACCGACTGCCAGCCTACGTTGTTTCTTAATAAACTCCATTTTGCTTTCCAGAATCCCACAGGTCAACTTAAGTATAGATTGTGCAATGCAGTAGTCACATGTACGCTGTTCACTTTCAGAACATGACTGAATGATTCTACTTGTTCACTGTCATTACAAGTGTAGCTTTAGCCAACCCTTCCTTAGATGAATGGCTGTTGCACAATCCAGACTCTCTTTGCTGACACCTATTTAGAATTATCTAATGTTTGTCCAGACAATATTGAAACTCAGTGTCTTTATCAGTTTTGTCACACATTTGCAGTTGATAAGACGAGATCAGCATTCCAAACCTTTTCATTTACTGAGGAGAGATTATAGTTTGATAGTCATGTCTAGCCAGAGTCTAAATAAATAACAAGGGAATTTAATTTCAAATGAGTCACATTGTGGACTCATATATGCGACGTTGCTTTTAGAAGGCATCACCTGCTACTGATTCAGGAGGTGAGTAGAACTGTCCGTCCGACGTGGCTTGAGGGTAGAGCATGGGCGCCCGCTCGCAGGCCGCATTCACTGCAGCTAAGTAGGCTGTGGTTTTAAAAAAAAGTTACATTTTAGTAAAAACAACATGACTTCCATTTCTGTTCTCTCACCTCTCTCATCCTCAGCTTCCTGTGTGAGCACTTTAAAGTCCAGAAACCAGGTTTCCAGCCAGGCCACCACGAACGAGGTGATCGGTAGTACATATCCAAAGGCATTCTGGGACAAGAGCTACGTGGGAGGAAGAAAAAAAATGTGAAAAGAGGAGCACTGAAATGTTACATTGTTGCGAGGAAGAAGTGGGAATTTTTACAACTTCCTCATTGGAGCTGGCAAGTTTCACTCTATGACATGACAACGACTGCGCGTGAAACAGTAAAAACACTTTGGCCTATTGACCTGAATGCAGAAGTTAAAGACAATGAAGAAGAATTGAAATTGAATTTGAAACAAAGTGACTCACGCTTGATTCAATAACTTTGACGACAAGAAACACACTGGTCACCAGGGTGGTCACCTGAGGAAGCAAGTGTTTTTGTTACACACTGAGGGAGTCGGGACACATTCTAGCGGAATGAGCTGTCTTACCGCGATAACCCACCAGTGCCTCAACCTGAAGGCAGCGTAACCTACTTGAAGGCATAGAAATCGGAACAAAGCCAGCAGCTGCGAAAGAAAATATTGACATGTTCCGGTCAATAAACAGCTTCATGTGAGTGAACTTGACGGCAGTGAAAGATAAGTCCTGTCTAAACAGGTTGGATCAGAAATCAAACCGCAGGACTGCAAGTGAATTTAACTATAGAAAGAAAACCATAAGATTCAAACTTACGAAGATGTCAAAGAAGGAAGACTGGAAATTATAATGGATGACCTCATTCGCTAAATTGTCCCAGATGGTGCTGGAGATCTGCAGAGGACAGAGTAAAGTTTATTTCTCTTATGTTGTTAATCTATTACTGATGGGGAGTAGAGAAGTAAAGTTTAGCAACAGCTTAAAGCAAACAAAAGCTTAAAATGAAAGTGAGAGGGAATTATTGCCGTTGTGTAAACAGGAAACAAGTCACACTTCTCATGTCGAATTGAATGAGGCGTAAATTGTCAGCAGCGGACAGGAGCACGGAGGCCCACTTGAAAACAACGATACATAAGTCTGATAACAATGATGTTAGCGTAACTTCTTTTTAGCATGTTTGATGTTCAATAAAAACGGCATGGAATTTTGATTTGTCACCGGCACTGGTTTACCATTTCACAATGATGACAGACATTTAGTGAAAATAAATAATATGATTTTAAATCATTTACTTATGAATCTTTGTGAGAACAATATAATATAACATAATTAAGTCCATCTCACAATATATTTTATGTAGTTTTTATATTATGTATATACATTTATCTGAATTTTGCATGATCAAATCAGATTTCAGCACTCACATTCAGCTCAATGATCCACAGGAGGGAGATGAAAAGAAGGTCGAAAGTCACAAAGAGGCAGAAGGTGCGGCGGACATCAGAGATGATCCTCCGCTCTGCGGGCGGCACCAGAATGTAGGGGGACGGGAAGGACAGCGACGTGGAGTAGGACGCGTTGAGGGAGGCGATGGCAGGGAGGCTGCCCCCGATCTCCCTGTAGTCTCCACCCGGCATTCCTGATGAAACTGAAAGTTTATATAATCACACAGCATTAAATAAACAACAGTTGTCTTTAAAATGAAAACAACTTAGTGAGCCTATTTAGCCTTGTCGAAATTACCTGAAATTTGCTTCGATAGATCACTGCAGAAGTTCACCACATTAGCGCATCATTTTGCAACAGCTACTGAGTAAAAACTACGTACAGCAACAACATCCTCTGAAGATCAGCCACTGCATAGTCTGTGAAATTCAACTGGCACAGTTCTCTTTCACATAAAAAAAGGGCACCTAATGATCATATCCAACAGAGTTCTATGGCAATGACATGACTGCACTAAATCACTGCTTCTCCATTTCTCATCCACTTCTCTAAACCTTTGTGAACCCCAAATTCCAATTTAAGCAGCATTACAACTGCAGCGTTCACATAGCCTACAGTGCACAGGTTAGTTGTTTCTCATTAAAGAAACAAAGCATCAAAGAACAATGTTACCTGGACGTCTTCTCACAGACGGCATGGTAGTTTGCTTCCTACTAACGTCCACCTCCTAGATTCAACGAATGTCTGCAAAGCCTTCTTATAAAGCACACTGGCCTTCACTGGCCAATCCAGTTTTTATATGTTTTCCGTAATACATTACTAAAAAGATAACGTGTCTTGAGCATAACCTATATTTCGACTTTCTGGGGAAACTCCGGGTAAGAGACTAATATAAAAATTCAGACTTTTTAAAGGCCAGAAAATCAAACAAAAATGGAATAGTTTTTAATATTTTTCAAATGCTGTGCAAATGCTGTTTCCACCCACGAGAGACCTTGCGGAATGATGAACATACAACGAATGGTGAACATATAATTATATTATGTTATGGTACGAATAAAACACCTCAGGCTAGTTTCAGTTTCGTGTACTTTGAAAATACAATGAAGTTAATGCCAGGCTACACTAATAAACAACTTTATTGGGGGGGAATAAAGTACTAACCTATGGATCTGAACTTTTATTGAGCCTCGACAAATGAGTTTTTATTGTTCCTCCAGCTATTAAGAAAACATATTCACCCTGACTCATCACTGACCTACTGAGATACACAATGGACAAACGGATATGTTAACAAACATGTGTCATACCTCTGGTGGTCTCAGAGCTCCACTCTGCTGAAAAGAAAACACAAACAACTGTCACTTCTGCTTGCTAGGGAAAGCTAACCGGCTAACTCACTCCGAAAACACTTAAAAGCAACAAAACTTTACATCCTGGTATGAGCTGAGGAACATTTGCTACAACTGTTTATGAAAAAAAACGCTAAAAACGGCCACTAAATGCAGTTGGGTTAAGTATCGTTTCTGACGAAAAAGACTTGCGAGGTAACTGTGTGACACAGACAACAAAAAAGGCCTCGTGAAAAGTTCTCCCTTGTTTTATAAACACATCTTTATATCAAAACAGTGAAACTCTGCAAATGAGTAGAATACATTTGAAAAATAAAGCGTAGAAAATTTGTCTCACTTGGTTTACCGCATCATCATCAGCCGACACGTCTTCCGGGATGGCCTCACAAAGAGTATATGTAGCATCAAGATGACAATCCGAGCCACCGTGATCATGTGACGGATTTCGAATGCGGAGTACTTTACCATCTTAACATGTCTTACCGGTTGGTCTGTTGTTAAACATCCTGCTTGTTTCGGTTATTTTTGGCGTTATTCTTCATGATTACGATGTTTTTAGGCGTCAAAGATCCATACCATTATGAAAACTTTAGTACAGAACACATCTGAAATCATGTAAACAAACGATTTCCCAGGTTTTACTACTAAACACATTACATTTTGTATTCCATATAAGACTTTTCCACTGCAAATCGAAAACATCAATCTGAACTGAAGCAGTATATATATATATATATATATATATATGTATATATATATATATATATATATATATATATATATATATATATATATATATATATATATATATATATATATATATATATATATATATATATAATACAATTTTTTATTCAAACAATTTTGATCAAAACGTGGTACAAATGTTTATTTGTACCAGCGTGAGTGACGTCTGACATTACCATAATACTAAAGCTCCAGGAGTAAAACCCCAGGCCAGCGGGCCAATTCCAACCCACCTCATCACTCCACAAGGCCCTCAGTGGCCTAAAATATGTATTGTTTGTTCAAAAGTTAATTTAACAGTCATTGAAAAATCACAAAATAGACCAAGGTGGAGGAAACTGCTGTGGCGGCGACCCCTGACCGAGAAAGGTCAACAGGTCAAACCTAACTGCTATTTCCACCTCTGTGGAGCTTGAACAGGGTCAAAATTCAGTGAGAAAAAAATGATTCAACGTCCGTGCGTTTGGATTTAACACATCTGTAAAACCTCCATCCATTTTACATGCGACCACATGACCATACTGCACAGTAGTGTGTATTGCGTTACTGCGTGAGCTCTTCTTCACTGCCTCCTAAACATGTGATGTTGCAGTGGCACTACTACCACCGTCTATCTGATCTCATTGCAGCGACAGTATAGCTATTCTGTACTAAAAATGTTGGGCAATGATTTTTTTAGATTAGATTGGACTAGATTGACTTTCCAGTTAAACACATATCCAATGTTCTTTTGTGACATTCCAGTAAAACATGGATTTATATGGAACAAGTTGCCATGTCCCTGTATATGTGAGTACATGCACCACATGTGCTGGCTGGTTAGCAAGTAACAGTGCAATTAAAACGCAAAAACTGTGTCTTTTTTCATCAAATTTCACCATATTTTGAAAGTGTTCTGCACAGAATATGTCATTGAATAATATATTAGTTCATGTTTATTTAAAGGTCCATATTCTGTCTACAAACAGATCAATAAGATCAAATTCCAATTGAATAAGGCCTCAGTGGCTGTCAATACTCATACGCTATTTCTTGAACACTTCATAAAATTTCTCGGTTTTTCGCCTTGCATTTTTGCACCTTCAATTTAAAAATGAAGACAATGGATCAAAGGAGAAACCGTTTATTATAATCTTGCAATGTTGGTCACTTGAAAACAAACACGTCACATTTAAAAACAGTTTAGGTAGGAAAATAAAAGAAGACAGTTACCAGTTCATACATGTCTTATCTTCGGTTGGTTTTGATCAGAGGGGGTGGACTGGGAGAGGAAAGGTACTCGCACTCCTGCACACACACACACACACACACTCGCACACTTTCCAACACAGTTGTCGTTTCAACAGCAACTCAGATCGGAGAGATCAATTACGCAGAACCTTTGCTGTCATTCTGACAAAGACTGAGATTAGAGAACGACAATGATCAAGACTGAAAAAAAGAAAATAAATTGCGAAATGATCGCGAGAGTACAGTTCTTATCTACAGAAAAGGTGTCTGTCTTCCGACTCACTGTTGCCAAACCCGCACCACAGAACAATAACATCATGAGAGAGCTGGTAAATAGAGCGGGATTTCAAATGAAACATCATTTATGTTTCTCAAATTAAAGTGAATTCGTCCCCCTGAATGAGATGTCTGTTCACAACATTGTTGGTAGTTAAATCAGAGGTAGCTTCCTTTGCTCTTTATCAGTGAACTGCCTGGCCCAGTCGGTTTAGAATACGTTTGTGCTCAGAAACACCTGTTGTAAGCCTTTACAGTCCATAGCTCACGAAAAGATTAATTCATTGTTGACTAAATATCAATACTCTCATAAAGATTTTGGGGCTCTATGAAAAAAGATCTTATATTGTATTTTTAATGTATGTAAAATATTGGAAAAGAAGCACTAAACGTGAAAAAGAATGTAATGAAATACGTTTTGGTTTGCACATTCAATACCAAGCGGTCTGCTTTTCAGATGAAGTTCAAGTTTGACCAAATATATAGAATGTATAATGACATTTGTTGAGACAATTAAATCTGAAAATAGTCTTGAGACTATGGGGGTAGTCATCCAAATTGTCTACAGTATTGAACGCATCGTCGCAAGATAGTTTATCGGCTAAAAAATAGTTTTAACAGCCGTTTCCTGCTACGCTTAGTTGATAATGTTATTAATATTATTTTTGTCAATATAATGCGGGTATGTTTTATTTTTAAAAATGCGAATAATCCTGATTTAAGTGAGTTGAGGGTATCAAAAATAGACTGGAGTGTCTTTACACGTTTCCACCACTAAGAGTCACTAAATCATTAATGCAAAGCTTCCGAAAAACTGCTCTTCCGTTCAGAGTTGAATCCGAGATGAAACATATTGAAACTACAGGAATACTGGACTTTAAAGGGTCAGAGGTCATGGTGAGTTTTTTACCACTCCTTTAAAAAGTGTCGACTCTCACCTCTCATTCGAGGATTATATCGATTCACCCTCCCTTGTTTTGGCATTCGTACTTTCAGTTTGACTTTTCCAACTATTTTGAAGACGCAAAAACACCTCCACAATCACAAGCATTTCCTGCGAATGTTTGCTTTGCCCCCCAGTCTCCCTCCCCGTCACTCTGACTGTCACTCAGTTGCTCCCACACGTGCTCTCCTCTGTGGTTTCCTTGACTGTGTCCTCCTCCTGCTCCTCCACCTCCAGCTGGGAAGCTTGGCTCGGCTTTCCCGTCTCCCTCACGCTGGAAAACCTGTCAGACCCTTCAGTGCCGGCTGTTTCTTGGTGATCTGTGGAGACAAAGACTGATGTGATCCACGGGCTCGAAAAAATTGAATGTGTAACTGTCATGTCACAGCTGCTGAGGTCATACTTTACATTCTGTCTTACACCCATTTTTCTAAGAATTTAATGGGTTTTTGTGCGCTATTGAACAGATGATGCATTTATTTATTTTTTTAATCTGATGGGGATAACTCACAGATTTTGTTGTTGAGCTGTCAAAACAAAGCAACAGATGAGCAACGATAAAGATCAGGGAGCTGTGACATCCTGTTTTGGGGCATTATTGTGTCTCACTAAAATCCCATGAAGAGATTTATGCCGCCATCCTGTCTTCTCATCTGACAGAGCAATAACTCTCAACGAAGGGACGCCTGTCTGGTGTGATGCCATGGCCATTAAAAAGTCGTAATTTGGCTGCATGAGAAATTGAAATGTTTTTTTTTTTATTCTTTAATTAAGATTTGTGTGTTTGTTTGGTGTTCTGGCTGATATAATGGAGGGGCTGTCATTTAATAATTTATTAATAAAAAGTATGTGACAAACAGAGAACTCTGCTGTTTGTGACTGCATTACGGCACATTTTTAATGATTTTTTTTTTTTCTCAGTCACTGTTAGTGATTGCTTTGTGGTCTTAAGGTATTTCAATAAAGTTGTTCTTTAAAAAAATGGACTGATACTTCAGCTTTCCCAGATCCTGTACTGACACGCCTAAGTAATACTGGCAAAAAGTATATGATGAATAAGGCTAATCTAATATAATCTAATTTCCTAACATTTAAACTTGAAGTCTCAAGTTTCCAAGTCTCAAACGCTCTAAAAATCCATTTCAGAAATGCGGTTTATGCGTGCTCTTAAATGCTATCATCCACTGTCCCATTTCCTCCTAAACCTTTTTTGGATTGCCATGCTACGAACTGTGTTACATAAACCAACCTGACAGATTAAGTCTGAAAAAAAGCAAGTTTGACATATTGTATATCATCTGCCGCCATTACTGTTATGACTAAATGTGAGATATCGACGCCCGATGATGGAACACTGTTGCACCATGAAGGCAGATGTTGAAGAATGAGGCTATTCCTTGAGCAGGTATGAGAGATCAGAGCGGTTCCCTCCCGGCGGCAGAGCACCTCCCTCTCACCGGCAGCTTTGGCGGGAGCTTGAGCCTCTCCCTTCGCTCTCTGCCAGTTGTCCTCATCCTCCTCGCCCTCAGAAGGGTCTTCCAGAGGAGGATAAACACCTAGATGCTGCAAATGAGCTTCAGCCATCTTCTGCACGGCTACAGACGCACAAACACAGAGACAGGGAGACGGCCACACAAACACAGACACAAGGACAGAGGGACACGTTGTTGTGGTTTCACCATGCTTCAACACTGTCACTTTTAATAAAGTCTCATATGGGGGGGGCTGAATGTGTGCCAGGCAGGCAGGAAGCCAATTATACACATGCACTGACAGACAAGCAGGCAACAGCAAAACGCTGTCTGGTTTATACAGTAAAGACTGCTGTTTTGTTCTCCCACCGCGTTCGCCCATCTGTTTGCTTGCTCCCTCACTTCTCCTGCTCTGTGTGCCTTTGCTGACTCACCGTCTCTCCGCTCTTTCTGTTCTTCTTTTCAACACGACCTTTGATCTAATGAACTGTAATTGTTTTGACCTCATGTCCAGTTTCGGGTTTCATTTATGATTTCTGACCACTGTTTAGTTTTGGTGAACTGGAAAAGTATTATTAAACTATAGTTCCTGCATTGGCTTTTTCATCTATGACTAAATGAGAAACGGAATGAGCTCTCATTGCGGCTTGTTTTTCATAAAATGAAATTGATTCACGGAAAAATGTTGATAACAGTTATGAAGTATGACAAGAAGAAAACGCCATTTTCTGTCTTGTTTGAGTTAAGACTAGAGTTGCGAACTAGCCTGAGCAGAGACTTGAACGTCGTCTTTTCACAACCTCAGCAACAGAGCCAGAGTGAATGTGAAGGCGAGGCAACTTGTGGAAGTGAATAGGGAGAGTAGTAACACTGAGGAAACCATGATGGACGAGGGTCCCGTCCACGAGGACTTATTCCTATTTACTTAAGTTTGGACTGCTATAAAAGCATGTGCGACACAGGTTTATTGCATGTGTTAAGTGAAATCTAACTTTTTTTTTTTTACTTAGGTAAATATTTATCATTTCTCATGAACCCCCTCTTTAGCGAGACTGACTTTTTGTCTACTTCAGGCCACCGTAGATCAAGCTACTTGTGCTACCTGACTGAGCAGATTCGGCTGAAAGAAGCGAGGTCGTAGCTTTCGCTGCTTTTCTTCATTTCTTTCGCTCTCCTGAAGGCACCACCTGCACAGATCTACTATCTCAGATCTGTGCAGGTGGTGCCTTCAGGAGTATCAGAATTTTCTGTAAAACTGAAAATAACCAGGTTGTGGTGGGGACAAAGCAATGTTTTGGCTTTTACTACATGTTTTTTTTGTTGTTGTTTTTGTCAGTGTAAAACATTGGTTGTGTATAAAGCACTGTAGTATGTACTGAAAATATTTTTTTTCAGATTCTGACGTTCCTCTACTAAAAACCTGTAGCTGCGCCCACTTCTGGCTCTGTAGACAGATTTATAATTTATAAAACTGCAATTGGTTACTGTAGAATCAATCTACCATGAAAGATGACATTTTGTAGCCGGTCTTTCCAGCAATGTAAAAAAAAAAAAGAATACAAATGTCATGTGACTACAACAAGCTAACCTATGTGGCAGTATATTTGGAACAATTCTTCCTTGGAAACACAGCAGCAGTTGACGGAACACGATACAATACTCAACACAAATAACAATACCTGCCAGACCCGATCTGACTGCAGTCGGGACCAGATGTCATGATTTTCCTAAATGCGAATGTTTGGAAATAAGCCCTTCAATTCACACCTACAAAGCCTTCCCCTGCCTCAGGAGCCCTTCTCACTCTTAAATGGCTATTAAAGGATTAACTGCTAAAACAATCCAGCCACTTCAAATCAACAAATGTCCTGCATTCCACCGTGTCAAATGGTACTACATAAATATTAATTAAATAAATAATAGAATATATTATATTAATAAAATAATACTTGATATGAGATTTAAAAAAATATTTATAACATTAGAGATATATATATATATATATATATATATATATATATATATATATATATATATATATATAATAAACATTTAGACAAAAGCAACACAAACCCTCAGAATTCAAAATAAACGCCGGCATGTGTGTTGTATCAAAAAATATTTTATGAGTTAAAAAAAAACAAAAACCTGCACACAACTTGGTGATTTTTATTTTTCTGATTCGTGTGTATGTGTGTGTGTGTGTGTGTGTGTCACAGCTGTATACACAACTGACTTAATCCCAGCTCATCCAGACTTTCCTCGACTCACACTTGGTGTCTTACAGCTGTCACACTCTAATCTCCCTCTTTCTCCCTTTCTGTCGCTCGCACACGCACACGGCCCCCCAGCTTGAGACAAAACAACCCTGCGTATATCAGACGTGCACATGCCACAAATAAGAGAGAAAAGAAGATATGAAGGTTTTTACAGCCCATCTGTCGCATGCACCTTTGGCTTGACTTTAAGATGAAGCATGGCAAAGCAAGGAGATTTACACAGCAAGACACCGCAAAACTAAGGAGGTCTATACACAAGGAGTGAATCACAACATGCAGAGGAAGAATTAACCTGTGACATGAACACACACTGCTCACACTGACCTTTGAGTGATGGAGGTTGATATACATGTGGATTGACACGTTTTGGCTTGAGGACACCATTTTCCCCGACGACCCACTGGGACAAAAAGAAGATAAACCTGAATTTCAGTCTTTATTTTTTATTGCTCTCTTAAGGATTCATGTCGCCTTGGAAAGTGTCATGCTTAAAAGGATGCTTTTAAGCGACAACTAATCCCAAATTGGAAAAAAAAAAAAAAAAAAATTAGATAATTCGATAAAAGCCAGAATGTCTCTGCTTTGTGGAGGGAAAACTAAAACTGTCGCTCACAACAACACACCCAAGAATTAAATGTTCTCTTTAATGTTCTCTAATGGAGAAAAGAACTCACATGCATTCAATTTTCTCCTGTCCGAGAAAAATAAAGGACGATCGAATCATATTTAGGTTCCCATCAACACTCCCCGCAGCCTCCAGACCCTTGTCTCGCGCGTCAATATTTGGCCTTTACACATCATTTGCATCAAAAGCTGCGCACAGCAGGACAGCATAAACACGCTCAGTTGGTTACCGAGCTGTGGTGTGTTGGTGGCTGTTCTTCCACTGACTTCTCCATCACTGACCTCTGATGGTGAAAAAGGTGACTGTTGTGCGTCCATGAATGTGTAAATGCCATCGCTTCAAAAATAAAAAGGACATTTCCAACAACTAACATTTGGGGATATGATGGTTATATATGCAGTAATTTGCATATGTAGACTGCTTTTGCAGGATTTATCGTTTAAAACATCGCAACCAAACTTTGGCGACATGAACACTGTCCGACTTAGATCAGCTTAAACTGGGATTAGTCACGTTTCCTGGAGATTATGGTAATATTATTGAGTTATTTGTCTTCAAGTGAGTCAATCTGCGCCTTTGCTTGCTATCATGCGTCTATGGCATTTCAGGTGCTACAAAGCGATATCCCTGGCAAACAGAAAAAACATCACAGACAAGTGGTAAAACAATAAAAAAAAAGCAGTCCAATATTGTGGTTCACAACCAAAAACTTTGGCTAGACAGATGTTAAATTTACACACCAGGATATCAGTTATCCTTCAAAACGGAGCATACTGTTTGTTTCTCACAAGAAAGCGTTGTTATTGAACTGACTCAAATAATTGAAATAGCGATTAATAAATGTACACAGTTTGGCAAGGCATTGCTGAAAAACAGATATTTATAAACTGCTTATTAATATAATATAATTTAATGCAGGACTGGGTCCTATCTGGATTCCTGCTTAAAAACTGGAAAAACGTGGTTGTTGAACTCTTAACATGAAATCACCAGCCAAAAAATAAATTTAAAAAGAACTTTCCATGGTGGATTTATGGCATGTGGTGACAGCGGCACATTACTCAGAGATGCTTGCATCATCGCTGTTACCTGATGGGTGGACTGATCGTCTTCTGGAGACGTCTGATCCGCTACTCTGAACAGTGTAGCGGGTGTGGGCCTCCTACGTCGGATCTGCAACAGAACATCCAGCAGTCAACCATCATGAAACTCGTGATTTCTGACCTGCAGCTCAGCACCCGAAACCACTCGGTTTTCACTCTACCTTGACCTCCATCAGCTAGATGACACGCTCAAACAGAGTCAGACAGAAGCAAGATTCAAGTTTCCACGCTGCGACTCAACTTATCCAGAAGTTTGCAATTATGCTGACGTTGTGTTTATGTGAAATGAATGACCTTCTTACAAGCTGCATGATGTTATAACTGTGTCTGATTGCTTAAGTGCCCCAGATATAGTCAAACGTGAACAGAGAGACCTTGGACGAGGCAAAGTTTAGACTCAATCAGACAGAGTTCAGACACCGTTTCCAGGGTCTCTCTCCACCACCTACCACCTTGCAGGTAGCTTTGGAGCAAGGCCTGTGTTCCACCTCTGAAAAAGCCGCACAGAGCGCTCTCTGTCTTTTGCAAGTGCATCCTGCCAACCCTGGAATATCCTCTTAAAAGAAGTGTCAATCAATCAGAAAAGTAGGAAACTGATCCTAGCAAGGGTAAAATACCTATAAAGGATGCTGTCTCGAGAAAGACCTTGCATCTTTGGATTAGAACAACAGCGGCAAATAACAAAATTCCAGTGGTGCCTCGGTTTTCCAACCTCTCGGACTTCTAACAAATCGGAGTTCGACGGACGGAGCGCTCACTCCAGGGTTTGATGTCCTGTTGTGGGCTGGAGTTGGGACAGGGATGAGGCGAGTCTGGGACAGAGCGTGACTTGGTTTATGACTTTGTCACAGCCAAACTGCACAGAAGCGCACATTCAGAGCTGGACACGCACCGGGCACCTCTTCACTTCTGGAGAGACGTCACTCACTCGGCAACCCCTCCCACATGCAGCGGCCACACACATAGAGGAACAGCCACCTGCAGCAGACACTCTACATTCACTCCTACAAAAGACTATTTTAAGGCTTGGAACGCATTAGTTCTTTTTCTATTCATTGTAATGGGAAAAATCGATTCAGATTTCGAACAAATCGCTTCTCGAACGGCCGTCTGGAACGGATTGTGGTCGCTTCTCGATGAAGACTAGAACACCCGCACAAATTTGCACAATGTTTGTATCTTTTTATTTGTACCATATTTTATTGGTTGAAAACTTCTATTTCCTGTTTATGTTTGGGAAGCCATCTTGGATTGCGCAGTCGGGTGACAATTCTCCAACGAGAGAAAGTCACTGGGCATGTCTGAGCCTGACTGTGTAGTAACACACCCATAGTTGAGGTGCACTTGCTTTGACTAGGTTGAATCCAAATCTACAATAATTACTTTGTAATAGCAGTACATCATTCCTATACATTCATAAAAGAGTAACGTGTCTGTTTAAGTGCACTACTCACTTCCTCACTCACTTGGCTCTGGGGAAATGTATATAATGAAACACTGTGAGAAAAAAGTGCAATTGGCAGGTCAAACAAGTGAGGTATTGAAAAGTGTCCCCAGTTGAACAGGCCAACCTTGGCCATGACATGAACCTTGGCGTCACTGTTTACGCCACAACACAACATCGCAGTAATGGAGTTGGCTTGGCCGCATTTGTGTGTGAAACCCCTCAACAGTGAGTGGTTTATTTGTGTTCTTCAGCGGCGTGTGTGCGTCATCGTGGAGAGACCCTAAGCGGAGGCCTGCCGAGCCACACGCTTGAAATCTGCCACTGTCAAACACAACAACACAGAGTAATCGAGCGTGGATTTCTCCCTGGGAGTCATTTTAATCTACTCACACAACTTCCAGCTTTCCTGTCCCCTCTCGAACTCATTCGCTTTTCATTTCAATCTGCCTTGATCCCCTGCCTACTTCCGTTTGAATCCTCCATTCATTTCCTTTGACCAACTTTCATTCTCTTGTCTTTCTGTCGCCAGAAATGATATTATTATCCTTCCGTCTGCTGACTTGTCTCGCTTCATTGTTGTTCATGCCGTTTCTTGTGGGCATCTAACAATATCTGATGGTACTTTTTCACCAACACTGTATTGACGGCTTTAAATGAGTATGGACAGGTCCAGTGCATTTCCTTATTTCTGTGTTAAATTCCATCAAATGCTAACACAAAGTCAAGAGATGCAGGACACCAGAGGAGTGGACATTAAAAGTGTAGTTTAAATCTAAAAAGACATAGGGTAAAAAAGCTGAATCAGCTTTAACATGTTTTAAAATAAATTGATAAAATAAATAAAAATAAATAATAATATTAAGTTAACTGTTTATGATTAATAATAAAAAATAAATAATAAAAAATATACGTATGTTCCACAGAATTATAATCTAAATGAGTAATTACGCCAGAGAAAATACAAATAATTTGTGTTATTTACCACATTCAATATGTACTACATAAAAATATTAAATAAATGCATGGCAGACACAAAGAAATAACAATATTGGAATGCAATGAATTGCAATGAAAGACCATATTAAAAGTAAATAAAAACATAAAATATGAAACAACACAGCTTCACATTGCTACACACAGTATACAGAGTATATTATTTATAACAAATTTGACCAAAATAAAGTATTCTGATGGTTCAATATTGTTCAATGTTGACTTGTTTACAGTGTAAAGAAAATGTTCATCATTCCATACTTCCATAACTGCTCCTTTTAACATTCCAAAATCTTTTTTTTTCTTCAAATAATGGTCTGCATAAAAACATATTTATGTTCTGCACAATTTTAATTTAAATGGTTAATAAATAATACACAAATAATTTGTGTTATTTTACCACATTCAATATGTGCTACAGACACAAAGAAAAATCAATATTGGTAAAAGCAATGATAAAAGTATAAAAAAAAAACAAAACATGAAACTACACAGCTTCACATTGCTTCGCTGGCCAGAGCTGGGTTTGGTTTGTGTTATAAATGCGAGTACATTATCTATCATAAATTAAACCAAAATAAAGTATTCGGATGATTCAATATTGTTGAATGTTGACTTGTTTACAGTGTAAAGAAAATGTTCAATATCATTCCATACTTTCATAACTGCTCCTACTAACAGTGCAAAATCTATTTCATTTCAAATAATGCTTTGCATAAAAACATATTTATTGGATCATGAGGTCCAACATCTAATTTAAATGTATGAAAAAGTCCTTGTTCCACAGCTCTTTTCCAAACTTCCACATCGTAAATGCGTCAGTCACTTTGGTCCCACCATGTTTTGAGGTGGTGACATGCTGCTGTGTGACACCATGACTGCCAAATGACATAAACACGCACATTTATTCCAGTAATTTTCCAGCCGTACCACCACCCACTCTGCCCAAGTTACATAATGTTGTATGTGACTCATTGACGCCAACAGTGGGGCAAAGCGTGTGAGATTACCCCTGCTGAGTATTATCCTCTGCCCCCTCCCTGGGTATCTTCTCTGAAACCACTGCCCGCAATCTCTCGAACCCCTGGCACTCATTGTTTTCCACCCTGCTCTCTGTGTCAGAGTGAGCTTTTTGGCAGGCTCTGGATGGAATTCCACTTCAAGATAAAACAGCACTGACACATAGAGAAAGGCAGATGGTGTCCTACAGTGAGATTATTGTCACTGCCATGTATTGTTGTATTCGATCATGGGAATATTAGATTATCCTAGATCGACCCATTGATGTACTAGATGAATCCATAAGCGCCCGGTAAGTAGTTAAGCAAGTTAACTTTTAAGATGATACCTGCTTTATTCGACTCATATTTGATATGATGACTGACACATTTGATCCGGTGCGCGGTGGGAAGCAGATGAGTCATTGGCAAATGTTGACACGTGCGTGTGTTCAGAACAGCTTAACCCAGTAGCAGCTACAGTAGCAGCTCCACTGATATGGGTCTGGTCCCTGGAGAAGTTCCTCCAAGCTGGTGCTCTCACGAAAACTATAAAAAGCCGCAGCTGTAGGGCAGTATAAACTAGATCAGGGGGATCTCTAAGGGTGAGACAGAATGTCTTTGAGTCCAGCAAAGAGACGCCTTCAATCAGGAAGCATCTGACACGTCAGCTCGCAGTGGATGTGTCAGTTGCATCACTCAGACCTGCGTGCCACTTTGCTCCCGTCTCTCACGCCTGTGCTGAAACCAAGCCTGGATGGATGGGGATGGATTTGTTCAGGATTGATCTGCCGCTGCAGCTTCTTCTGATGGGCAGCCACACCACGGCACGGACAAGCTAGAGCTCATGAACGGGAAGAACAAAGTGGTGAAATCTTTAAAAACCAAAACACCTGAATGGTGTGTGTAAAGATGACAAAGTGAGGTGCGAGAAACTTTACTGGTTCACCGGTTATTGATCAGGCACCTCACAATTTTCGATCTGCTACAGACGTTGGCCTGCACTGAATACAGATTCGCGTCTGTCCCCGCTCTCCAGAACATTTATCTTATCTGTGTCCATCTCCGGGGGAGAGGTGCAGCGCCGCAATTTAAACTCAGTCGCTGCCTTTGTGACCCTCGACCCTCAGGAATTCAGCAGAGTGACTCAATTAAAGCCAAGTCATCCTGTCCACTCTTCTCCTGCCGGTCCACAAGCCGTGTCTGTGAGCCTTTTAAAATGAGGTGTCGCGCGGTGATGCCGAGAGCTCGGCAATGTGACAAGTCTCTTGCTGTAGTTCATATGCTGGTTACCATGTTTTCATGTGGGTCAAACTCCAACACAGAAGTAACATCTGACTTACCACCTGCTCGACTTACATCCACCCGTACGTACGACCAAGCCACGTGTTCAATGTCTGGCACCGCAGCCCGGCATCGCGTTCGACAGTTACGGCAGCACAGTATCCCAGCATCTCACTCTCACACAGAGATCTACCTCTACAGTAGCACCTATAACCCTTGCGTCGGCCATTTTGAATGGCATTCCACTTACGTCCAATCTGACTTACGACCGGTTGGTCGGAACCGATCCCGGTCGTAAGTTGGATGTTACTTGTACTGTACATTAAACAGCCGGTCATGACATTCTTTGATCAGAAAAAAATAATTTTAACATTATAGGACTACTGTCAAAGTGCGAAGCCTAAAAACTGGACTTTCAAGGTCGTGATGCTTTGTCGGTGATCAAGGTTTTGGTGCGTAAAACTAGTTTTACTAAACTTGTGGCGGGCCGACTAAAGTAACTTGGTGGGCTGGATTTGACCCCCGGGCCTTGAGTTTGAAACTACCTGCTATATTTAAGTACAGAAACAGTAAGTAATATGGACTTCCTCCTTACTCACAATTGTAAACCGAGGCCCCGAGACCATATCTGGCCCAGCAAGTCATTTTCAGCAGCCTGCAAGAGCTGAAACTAGATAACAGTCAAAACCATATACATGTTGATATCATTACCTACAACAGGCGTTGCCACGGCACAAAATGACCATGTACTTTTTTATCATTTGTTGGTATTTGAATCCTAAATATTCTAAACTCTTGGCATATAGTTCTTTATTGATTTATTTTCAGTCATTTTTGCCTGTTTTTCTTTCCATAAGCTGTCGATTGCAGAATTTAAGTAGGATTTTAAAAACAAATTGCGCTCATTTTAACAGTCCTTCAAAATAAATGTCAAATGTTAAAAATAATAAAATAAATAAATAAAAATAAATGGAAAAATACCTCACATTAACAAGCATTTTTAACCATATGTATTCATTTATTTTGAATTATATTAAATATATCACATATATACAAAAATATATTATATAAAAGTTAATAACATATTAACATATATTTTCATGGAGTAATTCGACTTTTTTGCTTTTTGTCCTTTTCTTTTCACAACAGCGTACAGCATGACCTGACATACAAAGATTTGTGTGATGGGCAAATAAAACGATATTATAAATGTCAAGAAAAGCTCATTGCTGATAACAGAGAATTTTGACCAAAGACAGGAAGCTTCGAGAAAAAAAAAAACAGGCGGACAATTTATCAGTGTCCATTCAAATGGACACTGATGGCAGAGTGTAATTGATATATTAATTTTGTCCTACCCGTAACTTGGCCCGCGGCATGGTCAAGTGACACCCCTGTCGTAAACAGAGGAAAAACTGAGGTGCTGACCATCACGAAAAAAATACTGAACTAAGAAGCATTCTCAAACAAACAAACGCCTTCTCTGCCTCCTGAGAATATTTCCAGCAGCGAAACATTTCCATTCAGCGGCTGCATTTTAACATGCAGTCGTGGGCATGCTTTATTTTGTTTCCTATAAGGTGTAGAATTCTCAGCCAGCAAGGCCATTAAGCATGTGCTTCTCACTGCCTTTATCGCATGAAGAATCTTTTTTCCTGAGGCCCAAATGAAACACTCCAGTGTCGTGTGTGGAAAATGATTATCAGTGAGGCAAACATGTCAAAAGAATCCATCACACTGCTACTAGAGGTTTGCATGCCACAGCAGCTCAGAGCTTTTCACTTTTAACAAAAATACAGAGAGGACAGTAGAAGAACCAAAACAGTGAGAACAAGTTGAAATGAAATGCGACGCAGGGTGCCATCTGAACCGTCAGGTGCAAACCCGGGTGAAGTGTCTTGCTCATGACAGGAACCCGTGGGAAGCAGGGATCGAACTGGCGACCTCTGAGTCACAGGCCAACCACTCGACCATCTCAGCTATGTCTACACATTTCTATTCTATTGGCAACCCTCCAGTCATAATTCAAACCCTACACATTGTATGCCGAGTTGTCGACTTGTTGTTGTATGTTATGAGTCATTTGTTCACAGAACAAAAAGCTTCCTCAAACCCTTGTGCTCTACTTGCTAGGGAGCACTGACTAACCAGCCCTTGAACGTTTTCCAGCTGTTTCAAGGAGGTTCAAGGACATGTCCACACTAATAAAAACTCAAACCAAACCAAACCAGATCTGGGTTAGAAAGCCAGTGTTTAAATGTATGACACTGCAACTGATTTCTAATTCCGACTATCTTAAAAAACAAACGTTCCCCCAGAGTTGAGATGAGCTCATGCTTCACCCACTTCATCCTCTCATTGTAAGATCCAAACCCTTTCAACTCGTCCTCTTCAAAGAGCTTTGGATGTGGAGACAGCGAAGAAAGGGATGTTACTAATGGCCGATGAGCAACAGGAAACCACCTGCCGAGCCACGGTGTCCGTTCCAGTGATGCACGTCGCCAGCTGTCAGTCAATGCTTTTACCCAGATGAAGAAAAGGAGCAGCCAACAAGAAGATGATGCCGCTTTTCTTCTTCACTGCGCCGCTGAGTGGCTTTGCATTGTCCACCTTATAGAGGCGAGTCGCGCTGGAGACGGTTGCTATGGTGACGGGTCTACCTTCGTCACGTACCCACAGGTGGTAAATTAAAGGCAGACAGTCATTAACGATGGAGATGGGTTTCATATCACCATGTTACTGTTATGTTCTGAGGACCAGATCCATCCTCGGGCTGACCAAGCCTTTTGACTGGTACAGTAACAGTAGTCAAACACATTGTGTCATCAGATCAGGGCAGAGAAACATACAGTTCATCTGGTGATCTCTGAATTTTTTAAAATTTTTTATATTTTTTCTTGGTTGTCATCATATTTATATATTGTGATTTATATTATTATTAGTATATATATAAAAGTGTGTTATTTTCAAAAATGAATGTTATGTATTTGCCTTTAAATGTACATGTTTTAAAAAGTATTTTTTAAATGGGTAAATGAAAAGAAATGTGACTTTTCATCATGTAAAAAAGTAAAACAAAAAATGCCAATATATATATATATATATATATATATATATATATATATATATATAGTATAATAGATATATATATTATATATATATACAATATATATATATATATATATATATATATATATATATATAGTATAATAGATATATATATTATATATATATATACAATATATATATATATATATATATATATATATATATAGGGGCATTTTTATTTTTACTTTTTTACATGATGAAAAGTCACATTTCTTTTCATTTACCCATTTAAAAAATACTTTTTAAAACATGTATATTTTAAGGCAAATACATAGCATTCATTTTTGAAAATAACAACTATTATTATTTTATTAAATATACTGACTTACGTCTTGTTATTATTATTATAATTGTTATTGTTATTGTTATATAATTGTTATTATATTTTCCTGCTTTGACTTGAACGACTGCAGAATTCATTAAAAGAAAATGACAGCCAGTGCTGTAAAACATGATTGACACTTGGCATAAAATGCTGCATTGGGTTTTGATTTTAGTAGTGACCATGTTTCGGTGGGTGACAAATGTCAAGGGATTTTCTGCCTGGATAAACTGGCTGGCTTTCGCAACTCCAAATATTGGTTTTGCATCACCGCTGTTTGTACTTTGGTCAGTTCCTCAAATAGATCTGCTGGTCACACCACTCTAGGATTTTTTAAATGTGAGGGAAACGCCAACAGAAGCCATGACATAATGTATTGCGATCTTATTGGTTTCAAATTACACGTCACTGAGATTTTCTCTCTTTTCTAAGTTTCAGATCTGATGATATCCAGGGTCAGATTTGGCACATAATCTTCTTTCGTCTACACACAGAAAAGCACATAAATAATTCATCACACAGGTAAACTATCGACGAGGAATAGGGGTCTGAATTTCACTTGCATTTTACTTGTTGATCCATTTTTTTTTACCTTGATGGCTGTCCTCTTGAGGGGGTTGATCCAAGCTACATATTGAATACAATATTGCAAGAAAGTGACTTTTTTATTGTGTAAAATGACTGTGACGTTGCCGAACAGTGTCCCAAATTCGACCACTCATATCCTGGCTGTTGGCAGCAGGTCTTGAAAGGTCACAGCCAATCTTACAGTGTGCTGCATCTTCATCTGTGTACAGTGTCATCACGTCCCAAACCTTAGCCCATGTTCAATATTTATGGTTTTAGAATGTTGACACATCACACATCCACGTGCAGGGAAAGGTTCATATCCACAGCATGAATTGGAAAACTAAAAAGGTCTCCTTGACAAGTCATCCACCAATTCACAAAACAAACAGAGTGAAGCCTGTTGACTGTGACCAAACTTCTGCTGGAAAATTGAAATTATTTTCCAATTCCTCCTTTTCTAAATGTCTCAGAGTGAAGTGTTGCCTCACTGGGTAAACTGAGTCAGTGAACCAAGTGCCACACAGGTGAGGATCGGCGCTGTGTATTGCATTGTCGTCCCGCTAGACGTTCTGTCTGTGAGTGTGTGTTGACCGTCCCCCAGACGGCTGGTGTTTGTCCACAAACACCGCGCCTCAGAGGTCATTGTTTGACGTTTAACCAGCACACTCCGACTAAGGAGTCGACAGGGTTGTTGTCTTCCTCATGACATCACCAGTTACATTTTCATTCCTGAAGGAGACAGATAGAGATCTCAACATAAAGAAATCCTGTCAAACTACTTGTTAGTAGAGTTACATATACAGAGAGAAGACTTGTTGTTGTTCTGCGTTTGAGCTCTGGCATGCCACACAACCTTGTTCACACAATAAACCCAAAGCCTGTTTAAAGGGAACGTAACTTTTCAGAAGTGATGATGGAGCTTTTTTAAGAATTTCTACACAACTTTCCATCTCTTGGAAGAAAGACTCACTCAGACGGATGCAGAGTGTTCCGCGACTACAGTCCACCACACTGCAGCACACACTGTAGCAAGCCAGGAACCAGGTTTTATATGAGTGCTATATTAAAGAGCAGAGAGACATGCGGCTAACCAAAACGCATGAGCAGCACTCACAGAGTTCAATTCAATCCAAGATGGAGTGTAAACAGTGAGCCAACCTCCAGTAAAATTGGGTTTCTCAACTTTTAACTTTTTTTTTAGTAAATCAGTCAAATGCATATCAGTGTTCATTGTATGTACATAGAAACAATTCTGATGTGTAATTGTAAATATGTGTATGTGAACTGCAATGTAGACCATGCGAACAATAGCAATCACTATCCTGGTTAACATCGATTCAATATACACAAAACTGTCCCCATCCTTTTCACACGTTGCTACTGTCACTGATCGTGTGTTCTTTACGTTGTTATTGCTCTTCACCAAAATATCGACCACAGGGAGCGGCCCACAGTCAAACGTTTACGGCAACAACAAACTCCAAAACAAACATGGCGACTGTGAAAGAAGTATTGATAATGAAAACGGAGGTAGGAAGCGGTGGTCAGTGAGGCTGTTGAATATGTCGCAACCGGAGGACGGAGAATCTATCTTGAGAATATCGGGTGGTAAAGGCAACACTGCTCTTTTTGGTTCGTATCTGCAAGCTTTATGGAAACATGGAGAAATATGGACAGGATGAATGCAGAGCACAGACAGTGAGCTCCGTCCTCCGTATGTAACATTGAGCATAGATGGATCTTTAGATGACCTGCCATCTTCAGTCGTTGAGGACCAAGTGACCTGAGCCTCCAATACAATACGGGGAGCCCAAAATACTTTTACATCCGCAGCCCGATAATTTTTATTCTGTATGTTGGACTAGTTTGTTCGGTCAATTGTTATTTCATTTGCTGCCACACATCCTTTATTATTTTCAGCCAAATACTGCTGAAGTCACAGGTAGTGTTTACCACTGAAACACGTTTTAAATATTGAAGGTGTATTCTGTCAGTATATATATATATATATATATATATATATATATATATATATATATATATATATATATATATATATATATATATATATATTATTATTAGATCAAGTTGCTTTCTGTGTTTGCCATTTCATTTTCGTCATGAATGACCTTCAGGTGATGGTGCGAGCTGTATGCGGCCACAGGGAGGCAGAGTTGAAGGGAGTCCAGGATGCTGCAGCTCTGCAGCACTGACCCTAATCTCTGTCCATTACGCACATTACTCTACACCATTTCCAAGCACGCAGGGCTGGTGTGCGTAGGCGTGTGTATGTGTGTGCGGAGGGGGGGTGGTGGTGGTGGTAAACACAGCCATGTGCTCTGCCCCTCTGTGATTACAGACAACACGGGAAGTTATGGACCACAACACAACGGAAGACATGACAACATTGTTTGTGACCTTTGATTCTTAAAACCTCAGAAGGAGGAGGAGAGCGGACATTCCAGAAAGGTTGGAGGCAAATACATGGGCAGAAGGCAAATGATTCTGGTTTTAATGGCTGTCGATATCACGCCTTAAAACCGCGTCAAAACTCTCAACTTTATAACCGTGACAAAGAAGAAAGGTAGCCTTCATGTCGGAGAGCTACAAGCCACTTCATCTGGCTGATAGTGAGGAAAACTGAAGTCACATTTCGGGTGTCCTTTGATGGAAGGGTTGAGTCTGACACACTTGGTCTGTCTTTAGTTTGGTTCCCTTTCATATCAAAAGACAAGGTTACAGTCTACTCGAATTCCTTCTCAATTTGCTTACATCTTCTTACACATCTTCCTGACAAAAACTGAATTTGTCTTCAAAAGTTTTCTTTAGGCTGCAGGACTTCCAGCCTGTAGTTTCGGGAGCGACCCCTGCATAGTTTTCCTTACTTTGAATCGCCAGTCATCCACAATCCTGTCTCAAGATAGCTTGAACTGGAGATGCATTTTTCAGTGTGACCCATTGGTTCACATTGTAAATACGAAACTTTATCCTACAAAATGAGATTCACAATGCCGTTTGAGAACTAAAACTTGTCCTGAAATTGAACACAGGCTCACCGCAGCCCAACTTCACTATTCTTTTTCCCTGCTGCATCGCGCTTCTCACTTCTGTAGGGCGCTGTTTTCGTATAGGTGGCGCTGTGCAACGTGGATTTTTAGCCTCAGCGAAACAACTTTGCTGAATGGCAACGGCTCTTCTTTGCACCATCGATTCTCCAACCCTGTGTTGGTCAGTACATCCTTGTTTTGCCCTTCACACTGTCTTGTTTCTGTCTCGCTGTACTTCTATTTCTTTATCCTGTGCCTTTTCACTTTGCTTTGGATCTCCCAGTTTTGTTTTGGGTTATTTGGCCACCGGCAGCACATAGTTCAATACTTTTCTTTCTCCTTGGTTTTGACTGTGGCCTCCCATTCTACTGAGCAAAAATATGTGTTTTCTTCTTTGGGTCAATGTCATCCATATTTCAAAAGTCATTGTCCCTGACATGTGACCTGTGATCTCAGACAAGAGGCTTCTGTTGGTATCAAGTGTTTTTTGGATGGATTTGAAGCCACCCTCTTGAAACAGTGTGTGGGATAAAAAGACGAATGTAATCTAAACACAAGCACCTACATATGGAAACAAACCCACTTTAAAGCGAACAACTGAGAGAGGCCCATTAAAGCTGACCTTTCAGAGGTGAACCATGGGGGGGGGCCAACTGACAACAAAGTTGTCCAGCGGTCACCATGGCAACCATAGAGTCAATAGTGCATTTGCAGATGTAATCACAAAGAAGGTAATAAATGCAGACAATGTTGAGGTGATCTGGGCTTGGATACCCAACAATGACCTTGTGGATAGGAATAATTGTCGAGCGAGCGGGAGGCAATAACGCCAGTGTTGTTGCTCATGCCCACCCACACGTCCCTGGAGACTCCCACCGGCCCCGGGGAGACGCGATCGGCTGTGAAACGCACATTAACATGTCCTGACCAGGATGTTCCCACAGTAGCCTTCAGCAAAGTATTTTATTTTAGCGTAGTAATTAGTATGCATCCACCTGCACACAGCCGCTGACACGCAGGCAGACACACTGGTATTGTCAACAACAGTCAATGAGAGTGGACATATAGCACAGTTGGAGTCGTGCTGGGGTGACATATATGACAGGAAGCTCACGTGTGTTGGTTGACTTCCTGTACTTCCTTGGAGAGATAAGCTTCCGAAGTAAGACATGTCAAGATAAGTATTGTGAGCCAATATATATATGTGTGTGTGTGTATAATGTATAAACGTATATATGTATATATCAGTGGTGGGACTTTAATTCATTACAACATTATTACAATAAATTAATTGCAACAAAATTTTATTTAACTGTTTGCCCTCCAGACAACAGGGAACCTTTGTAAGTCAAACCAAAGCATCTGTTTGCTTTGGTTCAGTTTTTCTCTACACAATGTTCCAGGGTTTCCACTACTCTGAATGGACTTGAAATTCTTATAAAATTGAAATTCTTAAACAAATATTTTCAAGACATTGAAAGAGCTGTAGTTTAAATTAAAGATTATATAAAAACGTGAATATAGCCACCACTGTGATTTATTGTGCTATTGTCAAAATGATGCAAAATAAACAATAGTTTGTTGTTTAAATGGATGTATGGCTCCATCATTTGATTCAGTCATATACCATATAAACAATAATACCAAATTCATATATATATATATATATATATATATACTTTTTTTTAACTTTTTTATATTTACTTTTCAATCGTTTTGACATTGTTTTCAAGAGATTTTTTAGAGGACAGACCATTTATGCAAAACAAAACAATGAAAACTAGGTTGTGAAAACATACACTCAAATTCTGAGACTTAAATAAAACGTAATAATTTAATCATTAGCTCAGTTTTCTGCCCAATTATTTAGTCATCTTTGCTTTTCTATTTGTTTCGTAATAAAAGTCTATGCGACTGACTTGTTTTGTCTAACACATCCCAAATTTCAGTCTCAGTCTGCAGCGTTTATTTCCTTTAAAATATATTTTGCTTTGAAAACACGGGCAGAACCAAAATATTGTACCATGAATATGTTTTGAGGGCAGTGAACGGCTGTAAGATGCTTTCAACGGATCTAAATTTAATCAGTTGGTCTGGACTGAGCAGACCCCAGCGAGATTAGCTAGCTCTTAAAGAAGTAAACCTTCATGTTCCTGCTAGGCAGGGAAGCAGAGCTTCAGAAGAAGGACAAGCACAACCTTATTCCACTCACCTAGTTTGAGAGGAATGACACAGAAGAGCACTCATAGTTATTGAACTCTAAGTATTTGTGGTCAGGTTATTAGTAGTCATGATAAAATAGTCAACATAATATATATCTATCTAGTAGCTTCAGGTAACTTATCTAAATAAAATGATTCTTGCCCAAAGTTTTCACACCAATTCATGCAGGAGATTTGGTCCAGCAATTTGCCACCGACTTTCCCTGGGCTAAAGAGTTTTGATGGGTTCCTACATGCAGGCCAGTCTCAAGCATATTGAGGTCAAGTATCAGAACAGTAATGATCAGTAGCTCAGAAAAACCTGGAGTCTCTTGAGTGCCACTGGTTTTCGAACGTCCCGGACTTCAAACAAATCGGAGTTCGAACAAAAATTTAGATATTTTTTTGCTTAGGATTTCGAACACAAATCCAGAACTCCAACGCCCCCAAAAAAAGCTGGAAAAAACATAATGTGCGCGGACCAATCCGCTGACCCAGGACGCGCTTTGTTATTGTGTATAACGCGGCCTCTGTATGCAGACGTGTCCCGTTAGCTACATTTACTGACTGTTTTTTCTTTATACTGAGGTGTAAAACCTTTCCTGTCTCCGCACTGGACCGTGGTAGAGGGTCACAGGGGAGGTGCTGGAGCGCTCACTCCAGGGTTTGATGTCCTGTTGTGGGCTGGAGCTGGGACAGGGATGAGGCGAGTCTGGGACAGAGCGTGACTTGGTTTATGACTTTGTCACAGCCAAACTGCACAGAAGCGCACATTCAGAGCTGGACACGCACCGGGCACCTCTTCACTTCTGGAGAGACGTCACTCACTCGGCAACCCCTCCCACATGCAGCGGCCACACACATAGAGGAACAGCGCACCTGCAGCAGACACTCTACATTCACTCCTACAAAAGCCTGTTTTAAGGCTTGGAACGCATTAGTTCTTTTTCCATTCATTGTAATGGGAAAAATCGATTCAGATTTCGAACAAATCGCTTCTCGAACAGCCTTCTGGAACGGATTGTGGTCAAGAACCGAGGCACCACTGTATTCTCATTTTTTTCGACTGGAGAAGCAACAAATGTTGCTTTGACATTGACATGAAACAAAGCAAATTAAATAAAAAATATTATAATAACAATGAACAACAAAGAGCAGTGCGCTCTTATAAAGCAAAGCCAATAAAATACAGCGAATATAATAACTTTAGATCGATCTCACTCAGCACGCTCAGATTGAGTCGCAGGAATTGACGTCACATGTTGGAACAAGCTTGTTTAGTGGCTAATGCTACAAACAGACTCCATGATCCACAGCAACAGTTGCCATAAACACCAAGAAACAACCAATGTAACAGATTAGATTCACTTTAAAGCTCAGAAGGATGGTGGTGTTCAGTCATTATATCAGCTTCCTCATTCACTGTGTAGCTTCTTTCCACCGCCGGTCACATGCCCAACTCTCATCAGAACCAGAACCAGCTTTTCTATTTGCTTTGGAGTAGAAGTCTATGCGGCAGACCAGTTTTGTCTAACACATCCCAAATTTGTTTGTTTTTTTTTGCTTGTTTTTTGTTTTCGAGATGACTAATTATTTAGTCACCTTTGCTTGTTTGTGTCTTGAAAAACTACTCTACCCCACGAGGTTTCACTGCAAACGTAACAATGCTGAGGTCTAGGCTCAAAATATTTTCTTTTTTATCCACGCTTTATTATCTTCCAATAAGGTAGTATGTGGCAACACATAGACATTTACAAAACTTCCGCCTGTTTCTCCATCTCATCTCTCCTCAAATCCTCATGAGCCATTGGCCTTGGTTTACCTTCTCCACCATATGAAATGAACATTGACCCACTTTCTCTGGTCCAGCGATAAGAGGCAGTGACACCACAAGCCAAAAAATCTGGGAGATCAGAATGAGCTTACACATTCCACAGATACAGCTGAGTCAGTCATAAGACACCATCACAGATGAAAGAGATGGAGGATAAGCGGTCAGAAAATAGTTATTAACACAGTCAGTTAAATGGAAAATGTCAAGGACGTGCTGATGCTGCAAAGTTCCCCAAGTGTGCCGCAGTTTTCTTAGGTGATGACGGGCAGTATCACTTTGTAAAACAGGTCGAGATTCGAGGGCGATGGGAAAATTATTTCTCAACACTGCGGCTGAAACATGAAGTCGCAGCCAGTACATGCAAGCAGGGCCTTGAGGGGCCCAGAGCCACTGGATACAAGGAATGCTCGACTGGTTTTCTGTGCTTCTGTGGATGATTGTATTTGAGTGAAGAAGCACAGTGTTTGTTCTTGACATCAAACAAGTGTAAACATATATTTGTCGTCAGCTATTGAACCATCTTCAGTGGGATCAATGTACAGTAATGGAGTTAATGAAGAATAAAAAAAACAAAACAAATTATTCTTAAATGCAAGTACTATTTGGAAATATATGTATTTATTTAGAGATGGAAAGGCTGGGCACTTCTGCACTGAGTTTATTCAAAAGATTCATCTTGCACTCGCCCCAAAGTTGCATTTTTTCATGAAGTGAATGAAGAAGCTGTAAAGCAGACTAAAGTTTTGAGGAAAAGTAGCACATTGGAAGTCGACTTCTACAGTATACTACAGGACAAGTGCTGCATGCGCTGACAAGTGACGTCCAAAGATGAACCCTCCACGTGCTCTGCACTCACCATCTCCACCTGCCGTGGGTCCAGGTTGGTCGGCGCGGACGCCGGAACCGCAAACTGGATCTTCTTCCTCTCTTTGGGCTCCCCCTCGACTTCGGTCGACATGGAGGGCTCCATGGCTCTGGATCCTATGGAGGATTGACTCCCGGCTGTCAAAAATCACTACCACCCCTGTGGAAGACCCTGCCGAAAACTTTCCCTCTCCCGACCTGAGTCCCTCTTCACTGCTGTTACCCAACTGGCTCTCCCTCCCACTGTCCCCCCCTCTCCTCTCCAGAGGTTTATAGCAAGATCTCAACCTCCTCCCTCACGACCTGTGCGGCGGCAGTGAATGAAGCATGTCCTCAGATCAGGCAGTGAGGGAGAGAAGTGGGCGGGCAGCGGGTGGAGGGGAGGGGTTCCGTGCCAAAACAAGGTGGAGATTATCAGAACAGGGGAGGAGCCAGGCATGTGGGCGGAGGAGAGATGTTGGAGGGGATAAAGAGCTGGGGAGGGGGTGACTTTGTTTTTCTGTTCTACTAAGCTGAGGTTGATTTGTAATGAGAAAAAAGTATAATCTCATCACATCATCTGAGCCTCTTCTGGCCTGTATTTGTGAATGAGGGGGGGAGGAGGGAACAGCCGGAGGATGAACGAGGGACAGTGGATGGAGTGATGATCATGCTATCATCGAGCGGGGAGGTGTAATCAATGTGGGATTATTATTGCTCGCAAATAAACATCTGTGATGTCATGGTTTTACCAACCAAACAGTGATTCAAACAAACATAAAGGACTGTATTTATATAGATTCAATTCACATGACTGGTGTTTGAGGGGCAGAGGCTCCTCCACTCTTGGTGTTGAATCCAAACAAAAACCTAAAAGGGCAACACGAAAGGAGGGTGAGGCGAAAACCAGACAAGATAAGAACAGAATTGGAACTTGGAATGGACTTGGGTTTTCTTAGCAAGACGATGACTTGACTTCGCAAGGCAAGACAGGACAATGACTTGATGAGACAAGATGGCACTCGACCAGACTGTTACTTGACTTGACATCACTTGACAGGGCAAGACGATATGATGACTAGACGAGACAGGACTAGACTAGACTGTTACTTGACTTGACGTGGAGGGCTGACTGGGCAAGGCAAGACAAGAACCTGGCTGAATGAGACAGTACTCAACCAGACTACTATTAGATTTGCGGTGGACACTTGACTAAACTTGACAAGAAGACAGACTTGACAAGACGTGACTTGACCAAAGACGCAGAGACTTGACAGGACTAGATGAGACAATGACAATACTAGGCCGGTCCTGACTGGGCAAGACAAGACAATGGCCTGACTAGATGAGACAGTACACGATCTGACTGTTACTTAACCGGACATGGACCCTTGACGAAACTGGACAAGACAACGGACCTGACAAGACAGGACTTGACCAAAGAGTTTCTCGACTTGACATGGAGATTTGACGACACACAGATGTGACGGCAGGTGAGGGGAAGATGAAGGTTGCAGGTGCAGTCAATGACACAACATCACAGGAACACCAGCCCAATCCCACCAAAATAAAAAAAATGGAAATTAACAACCAACGTTCAAAATAACAGATGAACAAAACATAACTGGCAGAACTCTCAGTGTGATGTGTTGTCCCAGTGACAACTGTTATAGTGAGGATGGATGACTGTTCCGATCCGATGTCTATATATTGATGTGATAGGCTCACAGTGACCACACATGAAACAAGGGAGCTGCACTGAATCCTGGCTTGTTGAATTTTACTATAGTTGTCTGGAATGAAACATTGAAAAGGGTCATGCACCACCTGAAGGCTAGTCAAGCACCATTAAACAACAACGTTTTAGTGCTGTCCTTGCTTCTGGGTTGTGCCACGGGTGGTTCATGTGCTTGTGTCTCTCCAAACCCGCCCCACTGCAAAGTAGGAAACGCACAATCTCTGATTTAATCTAGCGTGTCTCGAGCATTTTTATGAGGCAGCCGAAGTAAAACGGAAGAAAATAATTTGATCCTCGACAGCGATCGCATGCCTTGAAACAAAAATAAAGAAAATAGCGATTTTTGACTCACCTCCAGAGTCATGCTCGGTATTTTTAACTGCACAGAGGGCATCAAATCTGCGTGCACTGGGGTTACCGAGTGCCTGTGAGCACAACATTGGTGACACTGTCGCATCATTCATGCTCAAGGACCATTATTTCTGGATGAAACTAACATAAGCAAGAATGAAACAGAGCTGAAAAATAAATGTGAGGAACACGGAGGATGGCATGGATTTGCAGCCGGTTGTTATGGTGAAGTGCTGTGACTCAGCAAGGGGGCAGTTATTTTCAGGGACTTGCTGTTATGCCGCTCACATGGCAGAGGGATTTGGACAGTGGCAAGCAGAGGATTTGGCCTCGGGTTGGGCTTGAGCTTTGGCATGTGCTGGGGGGCACTGGTGCACCAGGAGGGAGATTGTACGGGAGGAGGGGATAGCGGGGGAGGTCAAGGTGAGGGTCCACAGCGCCTTTAACATTTGAATGAGTCATGAAATGTCAGTGTATTTTATAATCCCAGTTTATGGGTGGAGTTTTCATCTCTAAACCTTTTAAGTCTTTTATCCTGTTCAAAGATACAGCAAGCTAAAGCAGGCTAGTCATTCATTGAAAACATCATGATATATTGCTCCTGGATGAAAAGGGGTCATCAAATGCCCCATAACTACCTTCTTATAGGGCGATACTCAAACAGTAGTACACAATGTTTTATAGAATGTGTCCCTTAACTGATGTTGCTGCAGTGGGGATATTTATCCATGTTGGAAAGATGTAAAGTAAACTATGTACTTTTTACTCACCAAAGTGTCACACTTTAATGACTAAATGCACTATATTTAATGGAAAAACATTCACGTAACAAGTGTGAATTAACAGTCCCATGGACTGTCTCCAAAGGGATTTTTGTTGACAGAGTTTTCCAAGCCCTGGACATAATGAAACCAAACTGACTGGGAATGTAATGGAGAGCGAGTCTGGCAAGTCACAAAGCTCCTTTTATGAAATGGCTCCTGATGACAAACAGTTGTTGAGTGAGTCTCCTCAGGTGCGCGGTGAAGGCCGGCACACGTGAGCAAATTTCCCTTCTGTCGTCGAGTGCAAATGTGAAACAGCGGCTATAGTGCCATGAAAATGGTCTTTCTGTCACGTTAAATGGGGTGAACGCTGGTTCGCAAAACTCCAGAATCGTTCCCCAACTTCAGCACATGAAGAAAACTTTGTGAGTCTTCTACAGGGTTGTAGAGCAAGAGTTGTTACCCTCTCCCCTGGCTATGAAAGAGCAAGACTGGTTGCTTTCACACTACAGGCCCAAGCACAGATTGGACCAAGATCATCCCTAGCTACTAACGAAGGAGTACACATTTGCACAAAGCATGGTGGGTAAGGTGTCTTGCCCAAGGACACTATGACAGCAAGTGGGAAGGAGCAGGATTCCAACCGCCTACCATCTGATGAATAGACAACCCACTGTTCTGCTATCACGTATCACATAGACTGCTAGAGAGGTCCAAAGATCTCCAGCTTGGTGTGGTCCATCTCGAGTTTCCCATGTGAATGAAGTAGTTGGAACAAGATTCAATATCATCAGGTTTGCATTCAGATTCAGAGGAACGGTAGGCCAAAATGTGCCTACCTATTTGAACAGATACACTTGCATGGGATTATGTTGCTTTATTTGCCCAATTTTTCATGTTCACCAGAAGGTAGTGATGTGCTGAAGAGGTTTCAAGAAACCGTGTCCAAACCTCAGCAGGTGGCGCTCTCAGTTTGAGGCTTCATCGAAATAGTCGTTCAAAGATTATAGAGCAGGGAAAGACATCTAGTGGCCACTGAAAAAGAGGACACTGTGTCATGAAATGATGAGGTTTCATGACACAGTGTCCTCATTTTTGTGCTCAGCAGCTGACGCTCTCCAATTGAAAATGATGTGCAGTTCAACTGTCACATCTGAAGATTTCTCTCGACTCCAAAAATGAAGACATTGTTTCATGAAGCCTCATGAGGCTGTGTTATATTACTCCATCTCCAGGTTTGGAACTCATCGGCGTGAGGCTTATATTACAGTCTCCATATGTTTGTCAAGAAAAGCTCCAGTCAGGTTATAAGAACTCCAGTATACAGGTCCGTCACCCTTAGAGAAGCTGACGCCAGAACCAGTTAGACAGCTACATCTCCATTCTTTGACAGGCAACTCTTCCTTCGATCGCAGAATTGGTCGCAGGAGCAACTGTGTGGTTTCCCCCTGATGTTTGCAGCATGGAAACATATCTATACTCACACACAACAAGCGGCAGTAATGACAACACCTAGCTTCCTCACTGTCAGGTAAAGCCTCCTGAAAGTGACAAAGCATCCAGGCGTTCAAAAATACCTGGACGGTTTGTCATATTAACCAAATTACTCCACGCTGTTGACACCCTGACAGCTGAGCATGTTGCTCTAATTGGACTAGAATTAATATTCGGTGAGTATCCACAGCTTCACACATCATCATCCTAATAGTTCTAGTTTTTTTCCACCTCCGTCAGGTGTCCTCACGGCGCACCACGATAATTGAGTGTGAATCTTTATTGGGTTTGTTTACCCTTCCCATGTAGTAGTGTTTCAGGCGGCCAATTTCACTGCTAAATGTTTACGTTTTTTTTTTCTAGTAGGAACGTGCTGGAAGCCTTCCTTACACAGTATCACAGTTCCATTGGAAGTTTTTTTTAGCGTTTTAATAACACACAAACACACAGCAATAATGCCCTCAAAACAAGATCTATTGATTCATGATGGTCGAACACTCAAAAGTTCAAATCACGTGTCACGTGTGGACAAGCCGGCGCCATCGCTGGATAGTTGATCCAGAGCGTTGAATAGTGATAGTGTGTGCCGCCATCTGCCGTCAATTCTGGGAAATCACAACGTGTCCTCCATGACTTTTCCACCCCTCCTCTCTGAATTAATATGGAATAATGGGAAGAAAAAAGGAATAAATAAAGAACACACACTGAATTAAATTAGGAAATAAACAGTAATAAACCAGGATTTATTTATTATCATTTCAACGTTCTATGTATTTGTTTATGCATGTATTCAGCATGTTTCACCGAATTTATTTGTAAAATGTGTTCCTCCGATCACGCCAACTATTAGACTTAAAAGTGCGGAAGAATTAAATAAATGTCTAACTCACTCTGAACTCACAACTATCTAGTTTAACTGGGTGTCGACCTCATTCACCCCAGTTCATAAACTCACAGAGTTGAGAAATGGATCCAGCGTCCCAGCTGCTGTGTTGTCCTTGCAGGCTCAGACAGCCATGGAGACAAAATCATGTGGAATGTGTTAGGACAACATGTTGCATGGTGGGATAGTCCCTGACAAATACAAACAAGCAAGATGGATCCCAGTCAAGAATGTGCGGTGAGAGTTCAGAGTGCGAAGTACTGTCTGGAAATAGCAATAAGTCAATCCTGGTGTGGTTTATAAACTTACTAGACCGACCCAGATTCAAATGCTGAAAAAAAAAAATCCTTAAATTTCATATAGAGGAAGCTCTACATTCACCACAAAATACATAATGAAAGTTGTATAAATTACAAGCAAAATTGGTAAAGAAAGGCTGTAAATAGTGTCTTTTTTCCTTACTCATGGAATAGAATTTAGCAAATATTTTAACAGAAAAAAATGAAATAAAATTAATCAAATGTATTCTATATAAGACGCATATGACCTGAAGAAAATATTTTCAAAATTTTACGTAGATTCATACTTATTTATTTATAATCTGCCCAGTCTACATCCAGACATAATGCATACATTTATTCGTTGTTTTCCTGTCATAAATATGTCGATATTGGAGTTTACAGGTTGGTTATTTATCTTTAGATGAACAGACTGTAGGTTGTAATGTTAAAAATGTGCATAGATTTGGTGTTTCAATTGTCGACTTGTGGAGCTCAAAAGCAGGATACCGAACTAGTAAGTATAGTTCACTTTCTTTATTTCACTTTAAATTATTGGGAAGGGATGTACCCATTTTATAAATAGTGTATGGTATCGAGTGAATGGTTTTTTTAATGAAATTAATTCAGAAAACAAGATGCTTGTTTATCTTTGTGGGTGACATGTGGACATAGGGTTTGTATTTGCAGTGACAGAAGGACAAGTCATTTAAAACACTGTTTAAACCAGGGGTGGGCAAACTTTTTGATTCGTGGGCCACAATGGGTTCTAATATTTGACCAAGGGGCCGGACCAGGAGGAGCTGGATGGAGTGCTTTGGGAACTCCACCTCATTGGAGAAGAAATACACATCTTGGGATGGTGATGTTGACAAGCTTACTCCGAGGAAGCGTCGCATTTTCGATGACAGCAGGCACCTGGTCAAACAAGTCCTCTTCCTGTGTTTGGAGGAATGAGGCCCTGAGCAGTGTCTCTGACGTCGTTGCTTTCATCCAGTGCTAAAGAGTACAATGTGAATGACTCTGTCTTTTTTTAAGCTACTGGTGATATCTTCATCTATTAGTTCCACACGGCGAGTCACGGTCCGTCGTGCTAAACTGCTTTTCTCAAATTTGTCTTTGCTCTCCAGGCACAAAATACCTGCTGTCTCCACCATATATTCTTGTAAAAACTCGCCCCCAGGCAGACGTCTGCTGGCCTTTGCTGATATGAACAAAATCAATTTTCCTCCTTTACTCCTTGCTTATATTCTCGTGCGGCTTATAGCGCGTAAAATACGGTGATAGGCCAAAACTTCACCTCAACCAAGCCAATGGATCGACAGTGTGCCACGGGAAAACAACAGAATTGTATAGAAAATAAAACATTAACAAGGTTTATTCATTTAATGTTTTCAAGTTTGGTGGGCCGGATTAAAACGTTTAACGGGCCGCATGCGGCACCCGGGCCGTAGTTTGCTCATGCCTGGTTTAAACAGTGTTTTAGACACATTCTAACATTTTGGAGCGCTCACTGGACATAGAAGTTCTGCATGATGACCGCTAGATGGCAGGCTACTATAAGGTTTTCTCTAAAAAGGTCTCTTCAGAACGATACCTAATAAATGGGTTTTGTTCTAACAGAACGCGCCTACCGTCCAACTTGAGATTAAATGTATGATAGATGAAGAAAACATTAAAATGATGGACCGTGGCAGCAAATGAAAAAAGGACTTCTGCGTTATTTGTCAACATTAAGCCGACAACTTCCAACACAAGTGTAAAAAAGTAGAATGATGGATGGAAGCCCGGGTGAAGAAGTGGCTGGGCGTGGCCTCGGGGTGGCAGAGGAGGGGCATCTGGAGGAGTGGCAGGTGGAAGCCATGGCGCCGGCGGAGACAGAGGACGTGGCAGTAGGGCAGTGATTTAATTAGCACCCTCTACCCCCTCCAGCCCTTCACTCATAGCATCAATAATGCATGCAAGGCCCCCTTGTTTCCACCGCCATAATTAATCCTCTCTTACTATAATTAAAAGCCAAAAAATCCCACAAGATGGCTGAGCTTGGCCGGGCATGGGCTGGGGTTGGCACGGGAACTGATGGAGATACCCCTGCGGACCTTTGTTCAGATCAATAGCGACGGGGTCTACGGATGACGGAGACCATGGCTCCACTCTCCTGAGCCACCAACAAGAGGCAGAGGTGGAGCTTCTGATGCCGCTATTAGGACCACACTGTCTGGGCGAATGAATATTTCAGTCCGGAGAACTCCACAGGCTCCGACCGTGGCGGCCTGGCACACCTACAAGCACTCGCACAGAGACCAAGAGAGAGAGAGGTGTTACCAGTGATGCCAGGATTACTCACCTCCCAATCCCAGATGCCACAATTATCGCGGTTTAAAACGGCGCCGCTCGGCGATATCTAAATAAATGCGGCTAAGCGGCTCGATGGCGTTTTACTTTTGTGCGGCGGAAATGCGTGAAGCCCGCTTGGCCACATGCCAGCGGAGACACAGTTGGCAAAGCAGGGGTCATAATTCATATGCAGGCGGCGCGGCTCTCTGCTTGACAGGTCACTCGCCGTCCTCAGCACTTTCCACCAGTCAAGACGCTCCACTCCAACATCTCCCACCGCCGTGAGCTCTTGGTGGAGATCGTGGTCCTGCCAGGGCGTCCTCGGCCCCATCGCCACTTGATTTATCACTCTCAAATACCACGGCACTAATTAGTCAAGTAATTAATTAATAGGCATTTGCATTTGTGCATATGCAATTAGTGGGCTGGGGAGGAGAGTGCAGATGGGGTCCGGGAGACTGGTGGGGGTGCAGGGGCGTGCGCTCGTGTGGGGTTGCTCTGGGGTTTTTTTTACGCTTCCCAGACCAGCAAAGTTTGCAGGGAGATGAGGAGGAGAAACTTCTTGAAGGGTGTAAGTCACGCAGAGTCGGGAGAAGAGCGGAGATCAGCGCCTCTTCACTGGGAGGTTGGGTTTGACTGCTGACTTTTTTTGGGGACTATAGAGGGTTTCGTCCAACCCGGAAGCCGCCATGTTGTAAACACCCCTATAGGCTGTGAATGGAGTGCGGAAAATAAAACAGAAAGGCTCGTCGAAATGAGTAGGGAGGGACAGGACGTACAGAGAGGGACTGAATGAACACGAAAATGCACGACACTTGGAAGAGTTGAGCTTTAGACCTGTACGAGTTGGCTCCATTGTCGTGGGTGAACGACGTCCCGGACAGTCTGCCATCGGTGACGTGTCCTGATATAGTCAGTTACCTGTTTTTTGCCTATTCCATGAACCGCCGAGGACCTGAAATGTCACCGGAGTTCGGAGGCGTATAACCAGATGGTGTGCGGATGGGTCAGGAAACTGTTATACCAAGTCATCGAGGACATTTGCACCTTATACAAGAATGTGACATATTTAAATATTTTGACCTTTTTTTTTTAGTTTCTGTGCTATTTTAGTTTGTGCTTAAGTATTTTTTTGTGTGTGTGTGTGAGATAGCTTTTTAAGGGGACGTTCTGAAAACTGTGTGTGTTGCTATCAATAAATATGTTCTGATAAAAGTTCTGTGTATTCTCTTCCACAGCAAAGTAATATTCATTTAGGCTACACTTTTTTTGCAAAATATTCGGATGTTATCCACAGTTTTGGTCCTGGTTCAGCTTCGCTAACCACAAGTGCCTCCTTTCTTCCGACAACTTCTGGCATTGTTCTCCTTGATTTGTCATAACTTTTGGAAGTCGATAAAATTCCAAAGGTTTTTCACTATCGGAACGATTCGTACAATCCAAAACACGACCGTAATTCACTATCTTTTTAAGGAAACCCTGCAGAATCGCCTTCAGTACCGTTCTGTGCTGAGCAGTGAGTATCTCCAACATGGCGACTTCTGTGAAAACCCTCTATATAGAATAAAGGTAGCCACTAGTAACGTATGGAAAACAAAACAAAATGATGCTGTTGTAAACTGATCGTGCTTTATGTGTCTTGTATATTTGCACTACTTGATACTCAATAAAACTATTTTGAATTAAAATGAAGAAGTCCTTATCAATGTGATGTCATAGAGAGGCAGGCACTGGTACTAAGCGCCCTCTCTATTCCACGATACTTCAAGTAGTACTTTGGCTATCACTGGCTACGTGGTTGCACCGCCGAGTCATGACGGGCTGATGAGGATTCATGAAAAAGTGCCCTAAATTTCAGCGGTGACTAGATGAAGCTCCCATGAAGCTGTACATTAGCGACTGAGCTATGAAATTGAGGTCACTGTTTCATGAAGCCTCATGAAGCCTCATCACTAGTTAAGGTCAGACAAACTGTTTCAACTATTTCAAATTTCTCATTGATGTAAAAAGCGGGTGCATCTGGGTGACCCCAGCATCCAACTGTTCTTCACTCCCATTTTTTCATAGCGCTTTTATGTTACGTATCATATTTTAATGTGAAACTGGTTTCATTTAGACGCGTGAGTCAGTGGAGTATGCAGCAGGTGGCGCTTCCTTACGACTAATCCACCCACAAACAAGAGGCAAAGTCATTTTTAAATATGATAATTCCAGACAAGCGCTCTTCCGGCAGCATTTTAATATCGGATCCAAGCGGCGGCGAGCGAGCCCTGAGCTGGCTGAAGTCATGCTGTTGACATTTAGCATTTACTTTGGCAAGGTGATGCGAAGGTTTTGGGGGACTTGTTGAGAAGCGCTGCGCCCTGCTTTCCTCGTCATTGCAGCTGAGGTGAGCGGTGGGCCACCGGTTTTGGCTGAATTCCCCTTCCACAGACACACAGTCGCCCCACCGTCGCCCCACCGTCGGTTGGGACGGTGCCATTCCTCCGTCCCATAAGGGATGGGACACATTAGCGAACGCGCCGCCACAGCTGCTGTACCACTGGTGACCTCACGGATGACCCCACAAACACTTCCGGAGGTCTACCGGGGGAACCAGGGCCAAGGACATGATAAGCCTCCATCAGCAGTATCTATTCCAGGTCCCTGATCTCGGAGCTGGACCTGGTGTTGGTGCCAAATTGGACTTGGTGGTCATTTCTCCCACATTAACTCCACTAATGTGGGCTAAATAGAGACCTAAATGTTGGAGAGGACAGGAGAGAGTGATGCTGTGGATTCTTGTGGAGGTGCCATCACCGAGCTAACATGTCTGCCCCCATATCTTGGACACCAATTGGCTTCAATCGCTTCAGCCCCCCCCCCCCCTTCTTCTTCCATGCTCATTTTTCAGTTGCACACCTGGGTCTCCCTTGTCTAGTGTTGCCCCTCTTTCTTCACCCCTGCAGGCACCACTGGATCCACCAGCAACCCCTGGCAGCCGTCACACATTCAGACACAACTACCGCTTCAGTGCCACACGCACGCACGCACGTCTACATCTGTGTCCCGTGTCACATCAGACCCTTTAATCCGCCTCATTTTCAGCGCCGGCAAGTGGGTCAGCCGCGTCGAGTGTTTGGCTCACAGGAGTCAGAGCAAATCATAATTGGTTTTGTTTGTCGTTCCTCAGAATACATCGAAGCATAATTTGATCCAATTAGGTAAATAAATAAACAATATGCCGTCTGTTCGCCGGCCTTAATGCACTTATAATGCTCCCCCACCCCCCTCACACCCGACAGATATGCGGCTGAGGGAAAGGCTGGGTATATTTCAGAGGATGCTGTAACACTGTGTGACTAAGACCTGCCACAACAGCTAGTTTATCCTCATGGCATTTATATCATCATGGTTTACCATGAAAACAATGATACTCATCCATTATAAATGCATGTCTTCTTTAATATACGGAAAAACAAAGATTCATAAAAACATAAAATCAGCTTGAAATGAGATGAATGATACCACAATCCTTGGAGCCTTTCCCACATTAAAATTTTTTTAAAAAAATAGAAAATATTATGACATTTTTGTTTTGTCTTGTCTGACATTACTATTTCAAAATATCAGAAAAATCATTTTTGATCTAGAATATTTCAGTATATATAAACAAATAACATGGCTTTGTAGCACAGGTAGGTTTACTTCGCCTCCTCTCACTCAGAAAGGGGAAACCACAGGGCTCTGCATTTGCATCATGTTGAGTCAGTTGCAGTTACATATAAATAAAATGGAACTTACACAGAATGACTGTCTCCATGATGGCAGACTGAAAACAGATGTGGAATCATCTTTATTTGTCATATTTGGCACATACATCCACCAACTTGAAAACAGCTAAACGTATAAGTATATAATGGACAACATATGAATATAAATACATCTCTGAATTGATTTTTTTTAACTCACCATTTTCAAGAATACTTTATTAGTAGACTACAAATAATTATTGTTGTTATTATTATTATTATTGGTAGTACTAGCAGTAGTATTATTTGGTGTTTTGAGAAGCACGATGTATTTATCAACTCAAACAACATATATTTTCATAAATATTTGCAAGATAAAATCACCACACACAGTGTTGCACAGAGCTCAACCATTGAATTGTCTGTGAATTGAATTGTCTTCATATGGACCAGTATACTGCTCGTAGATTAATGCCACATGACCAACACAGAAAACTTTTCTGGTCAGGTATGTGACTTTGAGTGGACATAGTTAGTATTATTTGTGTTAAAATCACAGTTGGAGCCTCCTGAAAATGAAGCAGTTATAGCAACTGGCTTCACCAGACTGCTAAAAACTGGATGAAAAACACGTTTTTGACCTGCTCTATAAGTCACTCCCATCAGTTCCACCATTGATGGACCATTTTTTTTTTTTAATTGCCAAATATTCTCACTAAAAGTAGTGAATGATAATGTGGAATTTGAATGTACATACTTGCCCCAGTAAACCAAAGCATCAGTTAAACAGGAACTATATTCCAATGGGTTTTCCCTGTCCTCTCAGAGGTGGCTCAGGCTGTGACTGAGCTCCATCCTGTCTGCAGCAATGGTTTTCGCTCCATCTTATCCTGATAAAAATATCAACGCCCGTGTCCCGTTCGCAGTGCGTCTACATGAGAAGCCAGATGTGTGAACTGTCTGCAATGCTTATAGTTGTTCAATTGTAGGTCAGGAGATTATTTCTGTTGTTGTTCCTCCTCCTCTATTTTTATTTGCTCCCTCTATCTTCTGTTTTTCCTCCTTTTTCTGGCTCTGTGAGCGCTAGCACAGTGACAGATGGCGAGGAGGCCCTCCTCCCTCTCCTCCTCCTTCATCAGCACCACCACCACCTTCCCTCTCTCCCTCTCCCTTTCTACCTCTCTCACTCACTCTCTCTCTTCCACTCACATACACACTCACCCTCTGCGTCTCTCTCTCTCTCCCCCCCCCCCCCCCTTGGGAAGGCGAATCTCTCTGAATGCATGCGCATGTCAATCACCAAGACTCTCATGTGAAGGCTCTTGCCGGTGACGTGCCAGCCATATGGGCGCGGGCATCACAGCCTTAGCTGGTATGCAACCCTGTCCCCGGTATAGCTCACGGTTACCGATCGCACACGCACTCACTCGCTGACACACACACACGCACACACGCTCACTCTGCGCTTGCACACGGAGACGTGAGGACGCACAGCATCCCGTGGTTCGAGCGCGCGCACCGGGAGAGAAGCAGCATCCCTGCACCGACTCGGATCGTCGGTTCGCTCCTGAAGATGGTCTAGAACTCTTTTGTGTCCCTTCATCCTGCGTGAAGAGCGCGAAACAAGGTAGGTCGGAGGAACAATTAGTCCTTGGTGATGTTCAAAATGGAGGACGATTAATCGAATTAACATGTAAATGGAGTGATGCTGCTCTCAACGCACGTTTATTCAAAAATATATTATCAAAAACCTCAGTGATTATAATCGAAATATAGACTGAGACTTTTGAGAACTATTGATTTTATCTAATAATAAATAAAGAAATAAATAAAAAACTGATGTAAAAAAATATGTTTTCATATTTACACTGAACTTTAAACACCGAAAACGAAATGTTTATGAGCGAATGATGCAGAAGAGGCGTAGGTTTAATGATTCCCGGCAGTGCATGAAGTTTCCATTGTGCGTAACTGGAGATTTATTGACGATTTGGATCGACAGGGTGGAGACACCGCCGTTTAGTTTGACACGCACCGCGATTTATCTCTTAAATAAACGGCAGTTTAAGGAAGGGAGTTAAGCAAAACCGAGTCATGGGATTTTATATATTTAACGAGGGCTAAAGGGATACAAGCGACTTCCATTTGTAGGAGTGAAAGGTGCGCGGAAATGGCGCGCTGGTGCATACTGAATTATGTGTGAAATCTATTTCTTGTAGGCGACATGCTCTGGTCATTAAAGCGCGCTGTGGTGTTTTGCGTCTATAATTGAGGGAAACCCCTCCTGCGCCTGAGATTTAGAAAGTAGATCTTGCCCCTGGCACACCCCCGAGATAATTACCCACCCATCACTGCCCACCTTATACCATGGGGGTCTCTGCTGCCGCGCAGTTATCGGAATAGATGGGAGGAGAGGGTCGCGCGCGAGTCGTCTACCTGCTTTCCTCGAGAGGTGGGTTGACGTTTTGGATTATTCATCCATTTTCCAAAACATTTTGTCCTCTTAAGCCCAAATAATATTTATGGATCGGATGTTTTATACTATATATGTTTATACGCGTGAACCATTTTAGTTTTATAGGAGGTTTTAAATTAAATAAACCCCCCATGTGAGTGGATGAATAGTATTGGAATGCAGCCAGAATTGGAGATGGGCGTCAGGAGGAGTGAAAGTGTCCCCCCCCCCCACCATGGCCCCCTTGGGACCTATAATGTGGCCCCTGCCGCTGGGACCCGCTGCGAAAAGATGCGCACTGAGAGGCAGAAGTGAAATGGATGATCACGAAGACGCGCTTTAATAAGATGGATTATTTCAGATTATTTTCAGGTTTTATTTAAAGTTTTTTTTGCTTTTTTTTTTTCTTTCTCGTATACAGAGCCACGATGCTGACGAGGCTGTTCAACGACCCTTCGCTGCTTCCGGACGTGCAGAAGTACGCGGCCTGGGCGGACGACAGCGACGGAGACGACTCCAAACTCAAGGACGACGACCAGGACGCGCAGGACGACATGGAGGCCTCGGACATGAGAGGAGACAGCCGGACTCAGTCCGAGCACGCCGGGGAAGACGACGACGACGATGACGTGGACGAGGAGGATGACGGCGAGGACCAAGACGGGGGCAGGCCCAAGAAAAGGGGTCCTAAAAAGCGCAAAATGACGCAGGCCCGGATCGAGCGCTCCAAGATGCGCAGGATAAAGGCCAACGCCCGGGAGCGGACCCGCATGCACGACCTCAACTCTGCGCTCGACAATCTCCGCAAGGTCGTTCCGTGCTACTCTAAAACGCAAAAACTATCCAAAATCGAGACGCTGCGTTTGGCTAAGAACTACATCTGGGCGCTGTCGGAGATCCTGCGCTCCGGGAAAAGGCCAGACCTGGTGTCGTACGTCCAGACCTTGTGCAAAGGTCTCTCCCAGCCAACTACCAACCTGGTGGCGGGATGCCTGCAGCTCAACTCCAGAAACTTCCTGACAGAGCAGCAGTGTCAGGATGGAAATCGATATGGTTCCGGATCCTTCTCCGTGCACTCGTACCCGTACCAGTGCGCGCGCCTGTCCAGTCCTCACTGCCGCCAGGGAACGAACTCTCACCCGCTGAGCGCGCACGGTTTTTGCTCGGCCTACGACTCTCTCTACGGAGGAAGCGGGTCCCCGGAGTATAACAGCCCGGAGTACGAGGGGCCCATGAGCCCACCCCTCTGCATCAATGGCAATTTTTCCCTCAAGCATCAAGGCTCCGCCTCGCCAGAACCGGAGAAGGGCTACCACTACTCTATGCATTACTCCAGCCTGCCCGGCTCCAGACCCAGCGGGGCCCACAACCTAGTGTTTGGCTCCTCAGGGGCCCGCGGCGGAGCACACTCGGAAAACATCCTGCCTTATCACGACATGCACTTACATCACGAGCGCGCGCCCGTTTACGACGAACTCAATGCGTTTTTCCACAACTAAAGCGCGAGCCAGCAATGGTGGAAGATAGATGTTTGTCAACTGTGTTTCATTTATTTTCTCTTATTTATTGATCGGGGGAAGGTGCCGCCTGCCCCCCTCCGGAGAGGGAGATTTTCAAGTGGTTCATGTTCTGTGGTTGTTTGTATTTTGCTGCCTAAAATGAAACGTATCCACAGTCATTTCTCTCCCTACCGTCCCCCCTAATATCAGACAGGAATCACTGAGGAAGGAAATTGAAATCGCATTTTTGGACAAAAGGGAATTCAATGTGGGAGAATCTGTTCTCCAGTGTGTTAAGTCAATCGTGTCGCATCTATGCAAAACCAGAGAAGACCACAGAGCGAGGCAACAAGTCACACACACAGACGCAGCATCACGCTCACCATCACAGACCGTTAGACAAACACAGACGCTTGGCAATCCATCCCCTGCTAGTCAGACTGTCCATTGAACAACAACACAAACGGAAACAGACAAATAAGTCACTTTACACGTCTATTTAACATCGCATTTGCCACCGTTGTTACATCGTGATTTTTGTTATTGTCCATTCGGATTTTTTTTCTAAACACCAAGGTGGCAAAGTACTTAGCTAAAACAGAATACTGCTTATTTGTTGCTGTTTCACATTCCTAAAATTGAGAATGTTTCATCAGTGTGACAATAAAGTTCAGCACAGTCACATCTTATTTATTTATTTCAATCATAAAAACGGATTGAAGAAGACTAGAAATTATTTGGTTGGCTTCAACAATAAAAATTTCATGTTCCAGACATATGTAAGTTAATGGATGATTTCATTATTATTATTATTATTATTATTATTATTATTATTATTATTATTATTATTGCACGGATTTGTTGTGTTTTATTTCTGTAACTGCTGTAATAGTGGAAAACAAAGAGGGGATCCCATGAAGCAAATTTCCTTTTTCATAAAACAGTATCTTTGTATTCAACCAGTTGTGTGGTCAAATCTAACTGACAATAAATACAATTACATCTGCCTTGCATTTCCAAATGTGTGTTCTTGTTCTTGAAGCGTCATGAAGTGGAGAGGGAGAGGACGTTTGCGCTGGAGAGTGGAGTGATGCTGGCCAGGCCTCGCAGCGACGTGGGCCTCATGAATCCACGCACGAGTCACGGAAGACTGCTGGCATCTTTCCTGCTCTGCGCGGGCTCTGCCAAAGTGCCACTTTGCATGGCTCCGTTTTTTTTTTTTTTTTTTTTTTTTACAAATGCAAGGAATGATTTCTTCGGCAGACAGAGGTTGTGAAATGTAGTAGTGGAAGGTGAAGCGATTACGACAACCTCATGAACAAACATGCGAGGAACTGAGGCCAAGAGACGCGTTCACGTTCGCAAAAGAGAGCCACGAAGGTCAGAGAGCATCAACTGGACAACAAGTCAGATCAGAAATATTTCATATTCATATTCATATCAATGTCCTCATCCAAAGATGACGTCATCAGCAGCAGATTGATACACTGATATGGTTTTCTATATTTCTAACTACTGCTGTCCGCGTATCAAAACAAAAATAAACACACACTTGTGGATCCTATTGTTATTTGTTTGCTTTATGTCGAAGGACTCTCTGCAAAGATTCAACCCGATTAAGACGTCACTGTAAGGTTAAACGGGATGAAGTGTGGCGCTCCTTCGTCCACTTAAAAGGTGATCTGACAGTCACCAACACACGTCCGTTGTCACCTTTTGGAGCGATGCCCCGGGACCCATATGGTCCCCTCCATTACTGCCATCAGCGTAGTATATTTATATTAAATCCGTAAAAGGGAGAAAGGAATCGGTGTGAATACATGCAGGAAAAGATGTCTTCATGATCCAGATTTGAAATTTTGTACAGATGTTTTTTTTAGAATCCAGTGTGTTCACACAAAAAAAGATTTAGCATTTAGACTTTAAGAATGAAGAATTTAACTAATATTTAATGATATAATTCTATGGACGGCATGTGTGCGCCAGAGGTGCGCTGCCAAACTTTTTTATTTTTTAAATAAAACGTGTAAATTTGGTTTCATTTGATACTTCTTATTGTCTTCCCACCATATCAGGACGAACGCCATATACGCGCCAACTTTGACCGGAAAGTGTGCGAACTTTGTCACGTGACAGTGAGTAAACAAAGTACCTGAACTTCAAATTTCAGGGACTTTATATATTATTTTAAACTTTTTGGACGCATACATTTTTGAATGAAGTCTGTGCAAGTATGTGTACGGCAACCTTATGCGCTTATGGATGAGCTCAGGTTTTGCAACAATGATGATAAAACAGACTCTCCCAGGTCTCTTATGGACACTCATAAGAATTTAAAAATAAGCAAAAATTCATACCTTACCAAAACCGAGCTCATTATAGAAATATATTGTGCCAATGGTTGACATTTAACTGCAAATTATTTAAGTAATTCTTGAACAAAATTACATAAAAGATATACTCCCTTGACTATTTTGAATTTAAAAATAGTTTCGTGAATGCATTTGTTTTTTCTTTAGTTTAGTCTTTAGCAAACAAGGAAACCTTTACAGGTAGAGTTTCCTTGATACCCCGTCTGGAGCCCCCAAATCTCAGCTTCAGCGGGCCGAAAAAGAAGTGTTTTTTTTTTTTTTTTTTTTTTTTTTACAGACTGGCGAAGAATATCAGTGCCAAGTCTCCTAATGTTCCCCAGCAGCGGCACCAGGAGCTCCACTGAGGGCAACCCAATGTCTGTGTGTGTGCGTGTGCGCGCGCGCGAGTGTGCCAGCGTGCCAGTTCAGAGGGCCAAAGTGGCGCTTCTGGGAGGAGTCCATGTTTCTTTCCTAATTTTTGCAGCATCTGTTCATTATCCAGGACGTTTAAAAACGAGAGCGCTCATCCCGTCTCACCCCTCTTCACACTCTTTCACACACTTTCACCGCACAATCTTCTGAACCCAATTGTGTGTATATGTGGGTCACACTATTGCTGTCCCAGGCGAATCTATATTTAATTCATCATGATTCATAATTCAAAATAATTCCACAGTGTCATGAATAAAGTTTGATTTTCAAACTCATCATTTATGTAGGCACTTATTTTTTTCCAAAAAAATATTTTTTGCCATTTTTTTTTCCTAATGAATGACTTACTTATCTAGTTAAAAGAGCGAGAAAAAAAAAAAAAAAAAAACTTGCTGTGACACTGTGTGTTCCACTGCGGGTGAAAAGTGAGTGAATGAATCTCGCTGTTTAAATTATCATGTTCATGCCCACTCCTTTTCTCACTCAACTTGGTAGGAGAGAAAAAGATTCACGAGTGTTTGTCCGACATAACAGTCAATAGTGCGATTATCAAAATGTCACAAGTCCCACAGTGTGAATTCTAATTAGCTCCCTTCATCCGCTTCATTTGAATAAAACGTATATATTTAACTAAATGCGCCGGTATGCGTACATTATTATGAAATATGTGTGCGATTCGACACGTTTAGGATTCAGTGAAGAGCTGAGAGGAAATGTGGCCAGGACAGATTATTCTGGAAGAGGATATATATAACAGCATTTGAGAAAAAGATTGACAAAAGCATGTCAGAAATTATTGTTAATGCGTTATAATGCACTCTTCTTTATTACACATTTTATTTTAATAATGATAATGTCATTTATTTTGGTCACTCAATGGTCCTTTTCCCCGTATTTTTTAACATGGCTCCATAACGTCGTTTTTTCTATCATTGTTTTGCTGCTATTATTGTCCCAAACATATTCATTAATAGATGCATGACATTAAAATATACATGTATGATGTGTATTATTTCTTTAAGCTTGCGATTAGTCCCCCTGAATTATCATTTTCAGGTCAGAATTGCTAAAATAATATTGCTTTTATCCAGACCTTACAATTGGATTCAGATAATAGTGTTCAGCCCTTATACATCGCAGTTTACGCCTTCAATTATTTTATTTATTTTGGCGTGTCTGCCGTATAGTTGAATCTTTGAAGCGAAAAGTGAATTCCTTGGTCGAGTTTTTAGACTGATAAGGTCCATATCTCATGTTAAACACCACATGTTCAGTCTGGCAGCAGCCGAGGCTCATTTAGTAAAAAGCGTCCCAGGTGAACCAGCTGGACTTTTAACAAAAATGACTCGGTCCGCTTCATTTTTTTAAATTTTTTTTTAATCCATTAACGGAAGAGAGATGAATGATGGAGCAACTTTGTGGAACTTCTAATCCGGACAGAGCGCTCGTGGATGACCCCACGCTCCGAGGGAATTCCACAACATCTGTTTGTTATCACACAATGCAGCAGGGTATTGGGGCAGAAGAGGAGCGGGACTCTAAAGCGGTCCAGCGCTGGGGGTCCCGCCACGGGGCCCCAGGAGGAGGCGGCGGGGCAGGGGGAGCCGCAGCGCCGGGTGAGGGCGAGGTAGGACTTTGTCTGGCGGGTGTCCAGGTAGGCAGCCAGATGTTGAGAATAACAGACTTCAGCGCGATGGTCGATCTGACCCGCCCCCGCCCTCCTCTTCAGATACAGCGGCACGCTTCAGCGGAGGGTCCCGGCGAGGTCGACGCTGGCCCCTGATCAGGAGGTTAAGTAGGAGCGTGGAGGTGCACGCAGAGGTGCGCGGGGAGAGCAGAAGCGGGGGGTCTCGGGGTCGTTACTGGTCTGCACAGATGGCACGCGGTCGTGCGCGCGGGCGTGCGCGCGTTATGATAGGGCTGGATGATGCCCTGGTCACATGGGCAGCAGTAATTGGACTCCATATTGACCAGTTTGCAGCGCTGGGGGGCGGGCGGTCTCCCAGCTGGACCTGTCAGATGGCATCGCATCCACCTCACTGATCACTCCCCCCCCCTCACCCTCACCGTCACCCCCACCCCGACGACCTTCGCACCTCTCCTTTCATCTCCTGCCTCCCGTCCTCCTCAGACCTGCGTCCATCATCTCTGGCGCGCACCTCACGTCAGGAGTTCCCCGTGACGCACCGGACTTGCCTCAACCTGACGCAAGTTTGACTCTCCGACCCGCCGCAGTCAACAGTGGAAAAAGTTGGTCTGCAGAGCTCATCGCTTCCCCCCGAATCCAGATATTCGTTTCCCTTCAACATCATTGTTTGTGATGTCATTATGATGTAGTTATTATATTCAATCCTTATTACACTCCGTGATCATTGTCAGAACTATAATCATATCACCACCCTCTCACATATATCTGTTGTCAATTATGCAAATAGCCATATTAAAATAGATTACGTTCTTATGAATAGAAAATAACTGCAGTGATTGTTCAGTTGTATTTATGACCCAAATATTTTCTATGCATTAATAAATTGGTAGACTTCTATTTTCATTTAAATGGCCCTATAGATTCAGCGCATAACATAAATCCTTAGTATTATTTGTCTTAAAAAAGAAAAACTTAGAATAAAAAACATGATTATATGTAGTCTTTTAGAATTTGTATTTTATTTTATAGAATTTTAAGAAATATATTTGTCATAGACTTTAACTTGTCAATACAACTTTCACTCTCGGCTAAACTGCGATCATCCTTTGAGGTAAGACACTATTAATATAGAGTATTAATGTCCATTGTTTTCCTTTCTGATGGAGCGCAACACAATTCAGGTTTTAAAAATGGCCACAATCTTTATATTTGTCTTTATACGCAGACTCGGTCATGAGTCGTGAAACAAAGAACACTGACCGAGTGAAAAAACCCACTGCGGTCACTGAGTTGTGAGTGTGTGGGTGACATTTCTGTAGTGTCACAGTTATGTTGTGTGTTTTCCTGACTGTGAGGAGTTCGCCTGGTGGAAAGGGTTTCATCCCAGACTTGGCAGTGGAAAGTCTCTGGGCACACTGAGAACAATCGTCTCTCCTTCAGTCCTGTCAGCCAGCAAACACACGGAGCTGGCACATTTTCCTGGGAAGGGAGGGGGTGGGTGGGGGGGAGCGGGATAGTTGGGACACTTATCAGCACATGTGGTCATCTTCTTCAGAGAGTGAGGATGAGGGGATCTGAGGGTTCTCTGCAGAGTGGACTCCAGGAAGATCACTTTGAAGTGACCGCGGACTTGTCGGACAGCAAGTGAAAAAAGGGGATAAAGAGACTGGCAGGGACTCACACATGCCCCGGCTCTCACGTGGGAGCGTCTGTAGGTTCAATATACGCTCATGTGGACAAGTGTTTTGATCCTCACTGAACACAGGAGTGTGTGTGCATGCATGCATGTGCATCTTCATGCATGAGCAAGAATGATGAGGAGGCGGGTGAAGTGTGTTTGTGTGTGGATGAGTGTGTGCGTTCAAATTCGGTGACATCTGTTCATTACAACGAGAGTGTGTTTATTTTTATACAGCCACAAGCAGAGAGCTCGACTGGCACCGCTGGTTAATGTACCAGCCCGCTTTTCCACGGCAGAGGCGGATGAAATATTAACCAGCAGACGGAGAAAATGAGCAGAGGAGTGAGGACAAAAGGAGCGAAAGAGGGCGAATGATAAGATAATATGTGACAAAAAAAAGCCAACCCGCTCAGATCAGATTAGAGAGCCAGACAGAGAATGCTGCACTTTATGTGTTGCAGGGAGAGACAACAAGGCCAAGGAAACACTTGCACGAGTCGGGCCGCATCTTTTCCAGGCAAACCAGGTCAAGACATCCAGAAACAAAGACTGGCTTGAGAGGAAAATACATGTTTCTCCATGTCTCAGGCGTATTTTTTTAAGAAATTGAGGAGTAGAGGCCACTTCAGAATCATTGAGCATTGATTCCTCTTAGTAGGTGGCCCCGACCATAGGTCCTCCGAGAAGCCCCAGTGAGTGACTCCACAGAAAGTTGGAGATGAGTGAACAGCCTCAAAAGCTGAAGTTGTTTTTCTTTGTAATTGGATGAGAGCGACTGACCCAACTGTCAGTGTCAGCTGAGTCGAGTCATGGCAGCAGAGGGAGAGTGAACACAAAGAGAGAGGTGTCTATGAGGAGATGTTGCTGTTTGATTCAAGAAACTACGGTCGGAAGTCCACGAGCACAGAGGTGTTGCAGTTTGACCAGCGAGGTATGTGGCGTCTTTGTGTCACGAAGTCCTGTATTTGTTTTTTTATTTACTCAGTTTAATGTAATTCATTTTATTGTGTTGTTCCTCTGTAAATCTCAAGTTATTTTGCTGCTACATGTCTTTTCCGTTTATTTTTCAAACTATATTTTACAGTTTCCTGCTATTTTGTCTTGACGTATAGTACATTTTATTGCTTAATATTTCACTTTGAATTTTGCAGGGATGCCATTGTATTGTTGAAATGTACCTCAATTTATTCTCACAGTAAATCATTTCTCCTCATTCTCCTTCCTTTTAAAATTAAAAAACCATCACATTTAATCCCATTTTTTCTCCCTCATTCTCTTCAATTCAGGCATTCAAGAAAAGACTTCTATATTATATAATATTATGCTTTTTAAGGCACTGTCTTCTGACTTTATTTGGCTGTAGGGAAAAGTGGAGATGGAGAAAACCCCCGGAAATCGAAAGCCAAAAACAGGTACGAGGTAGAGACTGAAATTAACACAGTAGTTTTGGCTTTTCTAAGGGGGGATGAACCTATCTGTATATCATGCAAACCACACCACCACCACAATTTTCCCATTAGAAAATAAAGGACAATGACCTGACAATGACTTGAGGGGAACTTCCTGACCGTCCCGGCCGCTGCGTCCTCCTGCACGGCCACATACACCAGGCCTTTGCATCAACAAGCTCAGCACAGCCCCCCCCCCTCGACACAACCCCACCACTGCCCGGGCCCCACTCACACTCTCCCCTGGGACGTCCTGCTCTGGAATGCCACTCATGGGGAAGAATCTCGCTGCAGGCACTCAATATGTCACATGTGTGTCGGCGAGCAGACACTCAGGGACAGGAGAGTGCAGCGTGACAGGTACAGCGGAGTGACGACAGGTTGTGCGTTGAGCGACAGATTTCCAGATTAAGGGTTTAAAGGGCTCAGATTAACAGGCTCAGGAGGCAGTGGCCGGCTTTGAGAGGGGAATTAGTCTGGCATTAACGGCTCCTCTGCACCGGCACATGAGCCATTCATGAGCATGTGGCTGCTCCTTCGGCACCAGGTCTTCCTGCCATCATGGCCAAGTCAGTGAGAACATGTTGGTAATCCAAAGAATAATGGATCTGGAACACACTTGACCTTCAGTCCCACATCACTAAACCACTTCAGGGTCACTGGATCTCTTTGAGTGAGAGGCAGAAGGGAAGCCAATCCCTGTCGCACATTCTGAAGCTGCTAGAGCAAGTGGTAGAGTTAAAATTTCTTCCTGCTAAATCACATATTTGGACGATGGCAATCCAAAATGTTCACCTCACTAAACAGATTTTCCAAGTTTTATTTTGTCAGGTAAGCCTTGAGTTGCCTTTGATGTAGCACACCGCTTTTATTTACATGAAATAAAAATGCAGCACATAATATTTCAACATATTTTTTCACTGGGTTAATGGAGTAAACCTATTAATTCCTCACATAGAAGCATGACAGATTGAATTATTAGACTCAACATTACGTTTATACCTAACAGAACATTGTATTGACTGCAAACCTTAACAAGTTTTTTTTATATATTGGCAACATATTGAAATATCTCCTTCCAAAAACAAATCCTGATGTGAAAAAAAATCCAAAAATGGCTTCTGCAAATGTCATGTGTCTTAAAAACAAACACAAGAGCGTTCAAAATGAACAGAGAAAAGCATCAATACATTAGTTTCAGTAAACTTTAAATGAGAGGTGATTTCAAGAGCCAAATAACATCAACCATTGTTTTGTTCCAAGCGTTCAAATTCAGCTCCTCACGGTGGGAGCCGAGCAGGAAATTCATTAAGGCGCTCCATAACTCTTCTGCAAACTTCTCCATGTTTCCCGAGCATGTTTGCGCGCCAGCAGAGACGTCAAGACGTGGATTGACACACCATCTCCCCTCCAAAGCCTTCCTCTTCAGCCCCGCCAGATTAAGGGATTACCAGACGAGGCGAGCGCTAAATCTGGCTAATTCTCACCCAGGCACACAGAGCTAAAGCTAGCAGAGCCCCGCCGAGCCTCCTCTCTCCGCAGAGCAGCTGTGAGGAGGAGGAGGGAGCGACGGAGCGACTTCCCTCGGAGGAGGAAACCGGCATCACTCATCTGCCACTCTCTCGGCGGCTCTGATGACATTTCATCAATTAGCGCTAATAGCTTGCCAACTTTGCGTTCATCTCGAACTTTCTTCTTCTAGCTTTCAAGATGAGCTTCAAACGTTTGAGTTCTGAGGAACATCAGCCGACCATGACCTGCATGATATATGGGATCGAGATCTCTGGAGGCTGATGCTAGACTGAAGATATATTTAGAATATTCCGTGGTACTTTTAATACACCTCTTTGATGGCTACGTCATGCAACTTGAACTTAGTTTGAGAAGTTGAGCTCCAGTATGGGAGGAGAAATACTGAGCCTCTCACTGAGGTGGATGTTCTAATGCTGCCAGCAAGTTTAAAGAATGAGGGACGATGGTAGTCATTTTTGTTTGGCTGCTTTGCCTGTTATTTTGTCCTGAAAGTTTGACTCCAACGGGTTTTGAAACTGACTACAAATGTCCAACGTAAACAAAATGCCACCAGGACATTGGTGAGGAGGCACCAACACTTGCCTGTAAAAGACAGAGTACGTCTCACTGTTTTCCCAAACACATTATATAGTTATATTGTATTCGGTATATAGTGTAGTTTTGTTCTGCTGACGCTTCTTAAGAGAGTTTTACATTACATTTACATTAGAGTTCAGTGTTGCCGTCCGTCTCTGATCTGTTGAGACACTTCATCCTCTCACAATAGTCGTTGTTTCCACAACAACGTGGTTCAAATATAAACAAGTCATGAACATGCTCTTTTTGCTCAAAAACCACTGACAAATGCCCCTTCATTCAATGATATTGCATTACTTCCACCACTTCAGTGCACAGTGCACCGGTGTTTGGTATCTAACAGTGACGTCACAAGATGGTGGATGGTGTTTGACTCACGTATGAGAATCCGAATCACAGTGTATTTTATGTTGGTATATGGAAACAAAATTCTACTGAACTGTTTGTGTATTCGGAATGGATACCCAGTACTACTTCTTTCTAAATATGTATTGGTTGATGCAGAGTTGAGTTGTGAAGCCTGTCACTTTGGCTCATGGACAATGTTGGCGAATGAATAAATTAAAGAGCATGTTTTCATCCCCATTCTTTCATCTTACGCCGAATGAATCCATGAAAAACATGAAAGTGAGGGTGGATGACTGGCTGACATATATTAACATCAGTCACAATTATTTTTTTTTCTTCATTATGTGATGTTTTTTCCCTCTAAAAAAGAGTTATTAACCAATTACAATATACTGTGGTACCTACAACATTGCAATATACCATATATATTGCGTCCTACCCTTCGGGATACTCTGTCGGGATACATATCACATCGCTACCTTCCCGCACAGCCCTGATAATCTGATCATCATACTACAACATCACTCGCATGGAGCTCGACAAGCTTCCATGTCACAAATAGACATACAGATAAGTAAAACTGCCTGCCAACAGCTCTTAAATAACCAAGAAGTATCGCCGCGATTTCGCGTCTCAACATCCCCTGCTGGTCTCACACCCTCACGCTGCTGTCCAGGGTGCTGAATGTTGTGACGTACCAGGCTGAATCTCAAGTCAGCTCCTAGCATGTCTCTTGAAACTGGTTGGTACATTCTACAGACCAGTAAGCTCCTGCTGTACTTTAACGTTCTGTCAACATGTTAAACAGTCCCTCCAGGATTTCATAGACTTCATTTGTTGTTGTTACAGCCAGTAATGTCTTGGTCAGCCATCTTTGTTTACATCCGCCCCGCATAGTGATCAGGTAACAGCGTGCTGCACTGCTATTGTGAGTTCTGCTTTTTAGTTTTGTCTGTTATACCATGTATTTCATATGCTGTACATTTAAAATACAATTTGAATAAGTCGATTCAGAATTGTTAGCTGCAATATAAAGAGCCTTTGGCCTTGCACATGACTTCATTTCAAGCTAAAGTGATTGGCTGAATGGACGGGAAAGTCGTGGCTATTGGACAAAAGTGTGGTGCCTCACAGAACTCGACAGGATTGGTTGAAATTGTGTTAAAATTTGAGATTGCAACGTGGCCATCTCCTGGAGGGAGTGGTTAGGGGTGAAGTGTAGGGAGAAAGAGAGGAGCGCACTCGCGCACAGATATGATCTACCGGTACATTTGGTACCAAAACTATCAAATTATGGGTGATATGTCCGATGAAAACAGCCATTCATGGACTGACAACAGGAGAAAAAATCTAAAATATGAAAACAGTCTTCCTCTCAGTAAAGTACCAAACACTTGCAAACCTTCCATCACACGAACACAAGGGATCCTGTGGGTTTCAAAGGTAGATTGGAGGTGAAACACCGGTCAAGTTCGCACGACGAATATATACAGTGAAATTCATCATTCCATTTTGTTTGTATTCCCATTCAGGCTTGAACCTGTCCCAGCAACATAGGGCAAGAGGCAGTGACATCGTGGAAAAGTCCCCACTGTCCCCACTGAAGGTCATCTAATCGAATCTAAAGGTCAGTCATAGGTAAATAGACAACCATGTAGAATGAATTTAGAGAGCTGGACCTTGTGAAAAGACCATTGTAGCACAGGGAAATCAGAAAGGTGTGGCCCAAACAGTCGCCTTAAACCGGATGCAAACTGGGGACCGTCTTGCTATTTGTAATAAGGGAATTTTGAGCAACACGAAGGGGGTGCCAGATGATGCAATGTATTCACTAGGAACCTCATAAAGGATCCAGTAAGCCTGAATGATAAAAAAAAGTTTGCTGTTGACGGGTAGCAGTTGATGTCATTTTTGTGGATTTAAATGACTTGTCAGAGATCCAGGGCGTCAGTGCCAGCACTTGACACAAACAATAGTTGCCTCCTCAGCGCGACAGAGGCAGACACTGAAGACGAGGAGACAGATTTCCCCACTGGCCAGCAAACACAAACATATTTATCCAGAGTGTTGCTGCACGTGGGACCCCGAAACCAAGCAAGCCATAGATCTCAGTGCTCTGAATGAGGGCGAAAAGAAAGAAGAGGTGAGGTATGAAGACTGACTGAGTCGTCTGGATGGGCGCGTGCTCTCCAGCGGGCAGAGGACAATGCAGAGCTGGCAGAGTCAGAGCCCCGTGCCAGAGGGAATAGAGTGCCACATGGTGCCCCTTCTGAGCGGGGCCAGCCTGGAGGGGGATGTGGGCCTTAATGTGTGTCTGCGCGTGTGAGGGGGAGGAGAGTTTTTGTGAGTTCACATGTCTCTGCGCATGCATGGCCATACCTGAAGTTGCGAGTAGATTACAGTTTGGGGTGTAATATATGTAGATTCATGTGTGTGTCAGAGTGTAAAACCGTGTTTGGGGGGGGGGTGGAGGGAGGTGGAGTTCAGGGTGTGTGTGTTTGGGAAGAGGTGAGGGGGTGTGGGGGGAGTCCCAGTTCCCCTTTGCATCTTAAATTCCTCAACATCTGTTCAACCTTCTCTGTGGTTGCGGCTTGTAATGTCTGTGTGTGTGTTTGCGCGTGTGCACGCTCGGCTGAAGGTGCTGCCTGCTCCCGCACCTTAATTAGAAAGAGACAGAAACTCATTTTCGACAATACAAGTAGGTAATGTCGGGCACTCGCCGCGAATACAAAAAGAAGGTAGTCTCACTGACAAAAGCTGCCGTGTCTCCTCTGCTCGCGGAACCGTGACCCAAATTACAGCGGGTGTCACGTGGCGTGGCGCAGGTTATTGCTGTCATGACACCCCAAAAAGCTCCTTTACATAAAACCAGAGAGCAGGATTTGTCCTCATTTGTGTCAACCTGTGTTTGTGTCCTCGCCGGATTAGCCACCAGTTCACGCCCGCACTTGCAGAGTGGAGGTCGGGAAGAGATGTGGGTTAGCAATAGCACGCGTGAATGTGGAATGACAAAGATCTGTGAGATGAAATATTAAAGTGCTGTGCGCCCGCCGTCTCCTGAGTGGGAGTTCCTGAATGTTTTCTCTGATCCACTTCACTTTTTCTCTCTTGTTTATTTGTCAGGCATTTTCAAACCAGCGCTGCTTAGGTTCAGTTTAATTTCCGGAAAAATAAAAGCTAGCACTTGTTGATCATAAGTGAGTTCACTTATGCGAGCTTTAGAAACAGAAATATAATTGAATGTGAAGTACATTTTTATCATGGTTAAATAACAAAATAAACAAAATTAACAAAGAAAATTAAAACTATACTCTATCTGTGAATGTTTCCTCCAGTTTTTCCTGAATAATAATGTTATATTTTATTTCCACCTGTAAAAAAAATCTATTCAATCTACTCAATCCACGTGTGTGTGTCTGGTTACTTTTATAGCTCCACTTGGAGGGGAGAAATTCTTGTTACCACACCTACTTGTGGGTATCGAGTGCATTTGTGGAGACATTTTGCTGGTCCCCACAAGGTCAAGCCTCATATTTGGAGGATTAAAACTTCAAAATAATTGAATTTAAGTTTGGTTCAGAGTCCTGGTGCTTAGGTTTCGAGGGAGAGGATGGGGAAAGCATTCTGGCAAAGAAAGGTCCCCTGAAGCGTTTTTTTTTTTTGAAAATGTGAACAAAATGCTGCCAAAATGTCTTCTCTATGCTCCAAGAATGATAGAGATAAATATTTTCTTAAACTGTATGAAGAAGTTTGGTGGTTTCCATTTTAAAAGGTTAAACAACAGCAGTAGTTACTAGAACCTTATGCTGGATTGTTCGCAACAATGTCCTGTGCCGGATGTTTTCGCACGATCCTTGTTCATCCTCAGAAAATGATATGTTTGTAAGTTTGTGATGAATGAAAAATGTCTTCTGTTAGATAGAGGAGCATATACTATCATAAATAAACAACTTATTTGTGTGCCTATTAGCAGCATATTACCTAGTAATTAATGATAATAAAGTAAGTAATTCCTTTAAAAATGTTGTGTTCCCAATGTATTGTCTTGTATCGTTTGCTTTCTTGAATCCATAAAGCCGCTCTGAGGTTCTTTTCCGTTTTCCAGCGCATAAAAGCGTAGAGACAATGTAACACCATAAGACAATAATCGAACATTTTAGTCGTAATTAACCTTTCCTCATGTTTGGCTTGAGATGTATAAGTGAAAACTCTTTCTTCTCTTGGCCCCAACATATTCCTTCAATGCTGCCACAGGTGCTGAGTGATTGCTGTTGATCGATTACAATAATTAATTGAGATTAATCGCGATTAATCGCAAATTTAATCGACAAGCTTTACTAGTTTACCAGCAGTTTTGATAGATGGATGGATGGCTTTACTACACCAAGCTGTATGCGGCACCACAAAATTGTCAGTTGCCAAACTTGTGTATATTAAAGGCCATAACTCTTATATATAGGAGAGGAAGAAGAGCTTGGGATGAAATGTAAATGTTGACACCTGTGTGTCTGTTGAAATTGTTAAGATTAAACTTCATACCTGGATATTTGAGATGGGACTGAGTGACGTTTGTACGCACTTCTCATCCTAAACACCTCATGGACACCAGCTGCCCATATATGTCAACAAAGGCAGAGGGCTACAGCCTGTATAAACAGCAGCATAAACAACGAGTGAAACTGCGGAGCTGAAATGAAACTCTTCTCTAAAAAGGAAGGTTGAGAGGAAACGGACGTTAACGGAAGTAGGAGAGCTAACAGTAGGATAAAGCACGCGGTCAATCGTGTTGCATGTGATGAGGAGAAGAGGAGGAAACCCTGGTGTTGCTTCGGGACTCAAGCTCTATCATTTGTCTGGGACTCAGATGAGGGCCATCTCTGCATCAAAAGTATGTGATTTACTCCAGAAGGGTCTGAGCTGTTGGAAGAAAGACAGGAAAAGGTCCTTCCGAATCCTCTCCTCAAACCCGGTGCCAGTCTTGCGCCACCTTGATGCCACCCCTGCCAAACTTGTGTCACTTCTTCTGCCCTCCTGAGGTGGCAATATGTCAGCCGTGGACCCCCCTCCTGGCCTTCGTTGACCCCTGAGTGGGGCCACGTGCGAAGTCTGTGAGATTAAGGCGGAAGGTCAAAGGTCATTTGCTGAGTGAATTTTCAGTTCAAAGAGTTATTATCTTCATTGGGGGCAATTAGAAGTAAAATCCGTCTTAAGCTCTAATCTCAAATCTGCTGGCGTTGTGTAGCGGGGCGGTCCTACCCACCAAAGCCCCTCACCTCTGTCCCTCTCTCTTGAAGCCCGCTGGCTCTTTGGGAGCATTGCCCCTCCAATCCATGTACCCCCCATCGCCCCCCCACCTCCCTCTATCCTCTGGATGCCAGCCGACGGCCCTCACAGTGTGGCATGCCATCTGCTGCCGCCCGCCCCGGCAACCCATCCACCCCCTTCCCTCCACTCCTCCTCTAGCCCCCCCACCGCCCCCCACCCCTGCAGACAGCAGCTACCCAGAATCCCCCTCTGCTTTAGCCGCACGGCGCATGGAACAGGAGGCTTTCGCACAGATCACTTCACCCCCCGATGCCCCTGCCAGAAAAGGAAGAAGCTGAGGAAAAGTGTGTGTGAATTTGTGTGTGCGGACGTGCGTGCGCGCACGTGCATATGTGTGTGTGTGTGTGGTGTTGAAGAAAGCGGGGCAGACAGATGAAGTATTTAAGCTTCAACTAGTGTGTGCAAATAAAAAAAAACACAAATCCATTCACCCATATGCATTTAATCTAAAGCACACATGTACACACACTCATGAGTGAGCTTCTCTTCCAGAGGTCAACTTGTTTATTCATTAATATAATCTGCGTGCTTCTGGGATGCGCTGACAATCACGCGACAAGAGCAGAGTTCGACGTCGGCGTGCTTCACGAACGGTAACGTCGATCTAGGCAGCAGTAATAACGCGATAACAAGCCATGGAACACAGCGACAAACTAATAAACACATGTAGCATTTTCAATAAATGAAAAAGAAAATAACACAATATCGCTTGTTTGTTTCACTGTGGCACAAACACTGGGATAACGTCGCAAGTCACACATGCTGTTGGCACAGACTCACAGCTTTGTTTAGAACTGACACGGGGCAATACATGGACACGTGCAACACCTTCTCTGCTGCCCTGAACATTATCAGAAGCTCTGACCTACTTTTACAGCCTATTTTTTTTTCCCATCAAAGGCGCCTTCGGAGTGGCAGCCTGTGGCATCAGCTCTGTTGCTTTATCTGATATTTCCATCTGTTTCAATCTATATTTAGCTTCTTTTTTTTAAGCTGCAACTTTGTCTTCAGTGAGTGAGAGTGTCGGGAATAAGGTGGGGCCAGTTATCTTCCACCAACAGTGCGACCTGGATCAACAGCTTTTTGGAAACCTGTCGTGGACACATTCACTTGTCTATGTTAGAATTTCTTATGCCCAGAAAGGGTGACACAGGGAGAAATCGACTGATGGGCTGATGTTCTAAACAGCATGCCGCCTGGAATTCTCACTTCCGACGCGTCAAATAGCGACATGGGAGTACATGCGTACATGGTCAATAAGGGCAGAGGGCAGGTTTGTCCATGGTTTTAATGGATGGAGATCACAACAAAGGTTTAGTGCAGAACTGGTGAATGAGTTCATAACTGAAGTCGTGCTCGGACCATTGATCTGCTGAAAACCGGTCGTGAAGGACAGACAAATCTGTGAGCCGCAGTAACTGCCCCGGAGGGCCGCTCCGGACCGCAACAGTATGGTTTGAGATATTAATTTCTGAGCTTCATCTTCACAGAACAAAAAAAAGGGGCAGCTCCTATCCAAATGTCTGATGGTTGTCATGTTAAAATCTCCCTCCAGGTGTGTGTCTGTTGGCGTGGAGTTTTGGTGGGGGACCTGCTGCCAACTTCTCATCTGCTGCCGCTGCTTTTTTGGGTTGGGATTTCGGCTTTTGTGGCAGGGCCCTGTGATCAGCGTTTAGCTTTGAAAGCGGGAGAGAGAGAGGGAAATAAGATAAAAGACAACAAAACTACAGTGCTAACACACAAGAGGGGAGGCAAAGGGGGGGGGGGCACCATCCATCTTGTGTGGGTATGGAAGCCTCGTGGCTGGCACTCTATCCATCAATGAGCGCAACATTAACTCTCTGGATCAGAACCAACGTCCCCAGATCTCAGCCCGTCTCCCCCCCTCCCCTCTCTGAGCTACACACACACACACAAACATGATGCTGCCATCTATGGATCACATGCATGTGAATGAGAGGACCCCAAAATCTCAGTCGGAGTCGCGTCTAGAAGCCTCACATGCCGAAGCGCCGTCTCCTTTCACCTCCTCTGTTCTCCTCTACATCTCCTCTCTTTGTCTCTCCGTCCCGCTCGGTGTTAATAATTTAACTAGTGAGCTGCTGCAGAGCTGGCGCCGGTCCAGAACTCAGATTGGCACTGCCTGTCTATTTATGACAGTGTGTGGTGGTGCACATGTGTGGGATGAGCTGCGGTGTCTGCTGGCGTGTGTGTGCGCAGGTGCGTGCTTCTTTTATTACACTGCTGTCAATCACAAATGAGAATCCAAAGAGTGTTTGAAGAGACGTGCCGTTTGAACCGTTGGGAAAAACTGGATGGCTTCACCTTCCATTCACACAGGTGTGAAGCCACTGCCACTGTCCACACGTTTGTTGAGAAAATAGCTGCTGAAGCGACAATCCATTCTCTGTGGTGGCGAAGGTTGCGACACTCCTCTTTTCGCCGCCACACTTCTCCCGCTCCTCCATCTCAAACGAGACCCCTATGCATTGAAACACCATTCCATTTGTTTCTCCCTATTTTCTGGTCTTCGCCCCTGCTGCTTTACTCAGCGTTGCCAACCCATCCGGTGATAGCTTAATGACAAGGGCTCATTCAGCCAGCGAGTATGGAGGTAAATGTCTCACACAGCTGTGACAATGCTTTGTATCTGAGCAGATTGAACAGTTTCACACGCACAACCACTGACTCATAAAATAGATGGAGGCCATACAAATGAGAATATTTACAGTCAGAGGTCAATGACTGCAGTGACATGCCGTGACTTGAGTCAGATTGTGTTTCATTCTCCTGGTATACAGTGCAGTGAAAATCGCATTATGAGTAGTTCACCTCCGTGACAAGGGGTGGCGCTGTGATCTCTTCACATCTCTTCACTTTGAAGAGGAAACAGTCGAAGCCAATCCAAATACCTGATCGACTTGTTTAACTTCTCAGGTCCAGAATCTGCACATCGGAGCATTGGTTCAACGCCGCCACCGTCATCGTCGTCCACTCGCCGCCTTCACTAGGTTTTGAAGCTTTCTGAATAAAACTGAATATTCCTGAGGTTGTGTTGTCTATGTCAGGGGTTATTAACCTTTTTGATCTCTGGCCGACCTTTCCTCAAACAAATGGGCCCAGGGCCCATTCAAGTTCATTCAAATTCATTTGTGATCAATAACCATATTTAATCGACTTACACGTAAACAAACTAAAACCTTGTGAAATGACATGAAACCTCATGATCATTGCAAAGATTTGTCATGGAAAAGTCCAACCAGCAGCAAAACCAGGTAAAAGTCATATTCATTTTTTCTACTAAAGAAAAAAAATACACTTGATGCAAAGTGTTGAGAAAATTGGAAAAACTGAATAAAATTCTGAATAAAATAAATAAAAAAATGTATATTTTATTTAAACTCCAAAGAAGGTATAAATGAAGTGTAAATTAAAGTATCACCATAAAATGTTCAATTTAATTTTCAAAACTGTTTCAACAGGTGCTTACATGAAAAGTCTTTACTGTTGGGCATCACTTTCTTTATCAGTTGTCTCTTTTCAAGAACTTCTCCATAGTTGTTTGCAGCTGTCAAGTCAGCTCAGTGCCACACTACTGCCACCATATGTGGCTCATGTATTAAAACTGAGCGTCTCACGGACCAAAGGTGTAAAACAGGAAAACTTTTTGTTATGTATTCCAAGAATGATAGATGAGAAGTTTGCTAACATGGACATAATGCCTCCTTAAACCAACAAATCTTCTTAAGAGAACCAATGATCAAAAGACGTGGGTGAAGGAAGAGAAGGCAAATCTACCAATTTGCATGACATCGTAGTCGCGAGTTACAAAACACACAGCTGACATATGAACGACATTTTAAAATAGTACGATTAGAATTTTTAGCATTTTTAGCCAGTGACACTTTTAAAAAAAAGAAAAAACCTGTGACAATATTGACGTTACCAGTAATGTACAAGTAGTTACTCTCCACTATTATGCAATGAACTGCGCTCCTCAGCTGTCCTGCAGTTGAAGTTCTCTCATCTACGGTGGCCTCAGGAGGACATGACGCACATCTCACAACAGCTATGGAATATTATCTTGTGCCAAGGATCAACACTGCAGTGCTCATATGACACAAGCATGTCATGGAAAACCATCTGGCTGCGACAGTGCAGCAAGAAAGTATTTAGTGAGAGATGTCTGTAGGTTCACTTTAACTATGAGAGATAAAATGAGAAAAAAAATTCAGGAAATCGCACTGGTGGATTTTAAAAGAATTTATTCATGGTGGGAAATAAGTATTTGGGTAACAAAAGTTAAACCCAATAATTTGTGACATGACCTTTGTTGGCAAGGACAGAGGGCAAATGTTTCCTGTTGGTCTTCACAGTAGCTGGTATTTGGACCCATTCCTTCATGCAGATCTCCTCTACGGCAGTGATGTCTTGGGGCTTCAAGTACCTCCACAAATTTTCCATAGGGTTGAGGACACTGCAATGCTTTTTATGGAGCTTTTCCTCTGTTTGTCATTGACATGCTGGAAGACCAACCACGTTCTATCTTCAATGGTGTCACTGATGGAAGGCGGTTTTGGCTTAAAGTGTCACGACTACAATCATGTTTGTGCTCGCAGATAATGCTTCATGTACGACTCGTGTTAGCATAGCGTTCAATGAGCCTATTGAGTGTAAGCTTCCTTTATTAGCTCTCCTTTTATACTATATACTTTATACTATAAAGAGAATAACGCATCCGTTGCCTGCATAATGACTTTAACAGATGACTCAAATTTATGGTTGAAACAGTGCGCTTCGCTCTCAAGCCTGAAAACTGAGTGAGTCGTGACATTTCCGAGGAGCGTCCGTGACATGGTGTGAATCTCCGGCACCCTCCCACACCTCCCGTCCACCCACCTTCCTGCCCACTGGAGCCAAACAGAACCATGATCACTACGTTTATTTATTCATCCCTGGTCTCATCAGTCATCCCGAGAATCAGCAGTCGCCCTCTTTTAGCGTCACTTACACCATCCAATAATGAAGGCAGAAAGCTCCGAGATGCTCTTGGACGGAATCCAAACACACCCGTTGCCTGATCCGTGGTCCCCTTCTTCGCTCGCAACCATAAACAACTATTGTGTTTGTGTAGATTCTTCATATTTCCGTGCCAGTAAAGCTGGTGAATAAGCAGGTTTAACAGGCCTCGGATAGTAAACAGACAGATGCAGGACGCCCACAACTCCCCTTCTTCTAAATTTGTCCTCATAAGGGTTTTTCACACTTTCGGTAAACATAAACACACATGTGGATCCACCGATAACCTGCACTGTCATTAATTTCAGCGGTGGAGGGAGGTCAGCGTACCAGACGGCGTGTGCGGGAGCATGTGTGCAGGCTGTGGTGCTCACACGCGTGTGTCGTGGGGGGGTGTACGCACACATACACACACGCACACACCGGTGTTGACAGGTGGCTGCGGTAAAGAGGTGGTCCCTGAGCTGGGGTCTGCCTGTCTCTGACTGAGAGAGAGCAGAGTAAAAAGCTCCCAGCAGCTGTCGCCCTAATTCCTTTAACACGGTGCTTGTGCTCTGATTAGAAAACAGATCTAGCCTCTAATTTACTCCTGACACCAACTAATGTTCTATATCTCAATCTTGACGATCGCCACTGGCCCGGCGGGCCGGACACAAGCTCAGGCCCAGACACCGGGAACAACAGCTTCCTCAGGTGGCACTGATCCACAGCTCTCCCTGTGAAATGATGAGCTGGACTTGAGGAGATCAGTCTGTGTGTGGAGCTCAACTTCTGAATCAAACTGTCACTGTGGAGAGCAGAATATTCCAGGAACAGTCACCAAGTCATGGTCAATAGTTTCATGTTGAAGTTTAAAAGAGGCTGTTAGCCACAAGCACAGTCAACATCTCAACTGGCATCACACAGTTGCCCTATCACCCTTGTACTGACGCAACAAAAGCGATGAAACTGAACAGAAATCATGTGGTTTTAGTGTCTTCAAGGTCACACATGTCAAATATGGAGATGTATTTTGAACTCATTTTCGATGGCCATAATATTTGCATCTAGTTTGCTAACGTATATAGTGTGTAAACATGAAACATTTTTTTGTTATGTTACACAATGGGAGCTTCTTCCTGTGTCTATCATGATGAACATTAAAGTAGTCAAGACACGTGTCAGAAATATTATCAGCAATTATTAGAAGCAGAAAAACAGCTCCTACTGAATTTGTGGGGAGTTTACATCACAAAAAACTTGCGCCTTCCTGCCTCAGATCGGCTGTGCTCAAGGGCCACAGTGCAGTGAACGAGAAGTTGATGTACTCCAAAATACAATGATTTATATTTTATTTAATGGATGAATAGCCAAGAAAATTGTTTTGAGTCATCATTTAACCAGGTGATGTCATTTTTGTATTCATTTTCTGTGACCAGAAAACAAATGTAAGACTGGGGACAGGGGGCCTCAAATGTCAAGAGAGACAGTGACCACAGTCGTGACACTTAAAAAACAGTGACAGTTTTTAAGTGAGCTGGTCAAAGCTTAGTTTTTATATATATGCTGTTTCATTTATTTATATATTTCAGTTGGCTCTTCACTATGTGGGGTTCGTGTATCTTGGCATATAACTCGGAATACACTGGACTTGTCTGTGACAAGTTGGAGATGTACTGTGTGAGGTTGTGGCGTCAGACAGTTGATGTTCAGCGAGGACCAGCGGAGGAGGAGGAGAGGCCGGCTGGCTGTCTGGGTGCTGCGACAGGACTGGCCCTGCAGGGGGCAGAGGTGTGATGCAGGGAGTGGGAGGTGACAGCTCACTGTCACATTGCAGGCAGGGTGTCCCCTCAGTAGGCTGTGAGAACAGAGACAGACATGAAGAGAGAGGGGGAGGCAGGAGACGTGGCGGGACAGAGACGCTGCAGTCATCCTCTATTTCTCTGTCAACACTTGCAGGTCACGACGTGGTCATTATCGGAGGAGAATTTGGAGGCTTTGTTTGGTGTTTGCTAGTCAATGCCACATTAGATAAATGGATTCAAGGGCAGGTAGAGACAGTGACAATATCTATAGTGGAGATTGAAACCTTCTGGGGCAAGACCATGAGAAGCAAAGGGATCATGACATGGATACAGCTTTTTGAGAGGGTGAGTCCAGGACTAGCTCAAGGGTTGTGAGGAGAAAGTCTCCGCTGGTCCAGGACATGACAAAATGAACCGTAAGACTGAGGGAAGATTTGGGAGATTTCTGAGACCATTCCAGACAAAGAGGAAGCTTTTCAGTACCTTCAGGTCCAAATGTTGGAGACGTGTTTGATTCATACTTTGTGAGTTTCATGGTGCGCAACAAGGCAAGTCTCCCAGTTTTGAGGCAAATCGAATCAAACCCAGCAGAATTTCAGGTTTGGGCAAGTGAAGCCATGAGAGCTACACAGCATTTAAAACCTCCAACAGCGCTTCTGAAAATGTGGCCCTATGCTGGGAAGACCCAGATGTAAATTGCAATATATATACTGTATATAGTGAGGAAAATAAGTATTTCAACACCCTGCAATTTTGCAAGTTCTCCCACTTAGAAATGGTGGAGGGGTCTGACATTTTCATCATAGGTGCATGTCCACTGTGAGAGACATAATCTAAGAAAAAAAAATCTAGCAATCACAGTGTATGGTTTTTTAAACAATTTATTAGTATGATACTGTTGCAAATAACTATTTGAACACCTGTCTGTTAGCAAGAATCGTGAACCTCAATGAGATGTTAGTCGCCTTTAGACTCCTCGTGGGGTCTCAATGATCCTGAGAAAGGTGAGGAACTACTGGAAGAGCTGGGACCACCGTTTCCAAGGTGACACGAAGAGGTGACGGTTTAAATTCATGCATGGCACGGAAGGTTCTCCTGCTTAAACCAGGCCCGTCTTAAGTTTCCCAATGACTATTGGGATGATCCAGAGGAGTCATGGGAGAAAGTCATGTGGTCAGATGAGACCAAAATGGAACTTTTTGGTCTTAAATCCATTTGTCTTGTTTGGAGGAAGAAGAATGATGAGTACCATCCCAAGAACACCATTCCTACTGTGAAGCATGGGGGTGGTGGCATCTTGCTTTGGGGGCGTTTTTATGCACATGCGACTGGACGACTGCAGTGTGTTAAGGAGAGGATGACCAAGGCCATGTATTGCGAGATTTTGGGGAACAACCTCCTTCCCTCAGTTAGAGGATTGAAGATCCAACATGACAATGACCCGAAGAACACAGCCACGATAACCAAGGAGTGGCTCCGTAAGAAGCATATCACGGTTCTGGAGTGGCCGAGCCAGTATCCAGACCGGAACCCAATAGAAAGGGAGGACAAACTCTGTGTTTCTCAGCCCAGAAACCTGACTTATCGAGACTGAAGATCTGTGTGGAGGAGTGGGCCAAAATCCTCACAGTGGACATGCACCTTTTTCAGACCGTTCAGAGGTGTTGAAATACGTATTTTCCTCACTGCATGCATAGACCAGCTTTATTGTTCTAATACAAAGATAGATTTAGGTGGGAAACAATGGTTTGTGGATGTTCTCCACGCTGTAGACCTGGCTGATCTTCAATAGCGAAAGCACCAGATCATCAAAACGTCCCCGGCGTGAGTCTGAGGCTGCTCATGAAAAATAGGCAAGCGTTCTTTTTTTCATACATCCTGTTCTCTGACGATATTTTCTGATGGAAGATGATGTAACTGATGAGCTCTGTTACAAGCGCCTAATACGGGGTTTGCTTTGTGTGCGCGAGGGTGTGTGCGTGTGGGTAAAATCGTCTTTTTATTTCCTCTTTCTTCTCTCTCTGTCCCCTGTATCTGTCTCTGGGGACTCACTTGGCATCACTCCACACTTTTAATTCTCGCTCCGCAAACTGCTGCTGTCTGAACGCAAGCTGGCACACACACACACACACACACACACACGTCTTCTAAAACACACCTCAATACATCTCGCCACTCTCAAAGGGGCAATGACAGACACCCACGTCCGACTCGAGCGAACACACGCGTTTGTTGCATCACTGTCAGCCAAAATATTAGAGGGGTAACTCGCAAAACACGAACAAGCGGCACCAGTGACACACTCCATGTTGGATTCAAAGAGATCAACACAAATACACACACTGTGATGAAAGAGAGATGACAGCCTCTCAGCAAACACACACACACTCACATTCATCAGCGACAGTGGCTGAGAGACACATAAATACAAATCTAGTCAGAAGGAAAACACACACTCTTACGCATCAGGAGCCTTTAAAACACAAACAGGAATCAAGGAAGTATAAAGAAGATTCAAGGATTATTTGTTTATTTCAGTGCTGTCAGCGGTGCTCAACAGCCAGCAAACAAGTTCTCCAGCAAAAACACAGTGACAGGAGGACGAGTGGAAACTTCAAAAGCCAGAAATAAATAAATTACAGCCAAGTGTGATCGGGATGAATAAATAACAGGGGGAGAGACGCAAACAGGAAGGAGCGCGAGGCGGCGGTGAGGGAGGAAGCGCAGAGGAAGAGGCTGTGAGGTTTGGGGTGAACTAAACACGCATTCTATGGCAGAGTGGCAAAACACTATTGAAATAGCCCTTGTATAAAACATAGAGCCGAAAGTACTGTATACTCTGCGTGTGCATCCACAGCTCACGGCAGCATTGAACTCCACTTCATTGCATGGAATAAAAAGCAGGCCGAGGAGAGGACAGCAGCACAGAGCGAGGGGCGATTTCAGTGGGGTGGCTGAAGGGAATGAAAACAAAACAGACGAAACTGTAGACATGGTTGAATCCCAATTTGGTATAAAGGAAAGGCAGACGCTTCCCTTCATAAGGTCTGCAAAGGAAGAAACAGAGGTGGAAAGAAGTCACTGGGACTGCTCTTCAACTCAGGGCACAGGGGCCAAATCAGGTCTGCCAAATATTATATGTGGCCCACAATAGCTTCATGTACTTTTATTTGCTCAGAATTAAATGCTGAGTGCTCAACGAAGACAGCAGTATTTAAACGCCATCATTTGTAAGGCAATAATGATTGATATACATCTGGAAACTTCCGTCTATATGATAGTATCTGGCTGTGGTGGGACAGGACTTGACTGAATGAGTGTTTATGTGGGAATTGTTAGTTATCTTTTCTTAAATCATTTGTGTTGCTACTGCTTTTTACTAGTCCGTCCTTCCATGTTCTGCCACAGGTGGATGCATAGGTGTTTCCCTCTCACATGGCATTTGAAAAGCAACAGTTGGATGTGAGCTCTGTTGCTTGGTGTACGTACAATCCATCCTCACTCCCATGGCGTAAAATACTGACGTTATACTGAGGAAAAAGACAGACTTTAGCGCGGAATCTTACACATGGGTGTTACAACGGACTGAAAGAGTGGTTTCCTTCCGTAGAGTGGGGGCTCGCGGAGAGAATCGCAGGGAAACGGGGCGACTGCACTGGGTGTCAGTTGCTAGTGTTGTTATAATGCCAGTGCGTTAACATGCGGCACTGGCGGCTGCCTTTTTCGACAGCATCAGAGGCAAAAGGCAACTTTCTCAACGGCAATACAAGTAACATCCGACTTACGACCGGGATCGGTTCCGACCAACCGGTCATAAGTCGGATTGGACGTAAGTGGAATGCCATTCAAAGTAGCCATCACGAGGGTTATAGGTGCTACTGTAGTGGTAGATGGCTGTGTGAGAGTGAGATGCTGGGATACTGTGCCGCCGTAACAGTCGTACGCAATGCTGCCAGACATTGAATAAAAAAATAAATAAATAAAAATAAGCATCTGTTGTGGTCGTAAGTACGGGTGGACGTAAGTCGAGCAGTTCGTAAGTCGGATGTTACTTGTATATGGCACCATGGGAGTGCAACATGGTATGTATAGCTTCTTATGTGCCGTGATCATTTAAGGGGCTACATAGACCAAGTGACACAAAGTTTTGCTCAGAGTGAAAGGAGCACCACCCCATGGCTGAGCCCTAACCTCAACATCTTTCTTTTACATGGCACGCCCTTATGGATGCAGGAAATGCCATGTAAGGCGCGACGTGTCACTCCATTGAAAGCCGAATGCATCAACATGCAAAACAGATGGTTGACATCAGCGTCACTGTGACGTGAAAAAGCCCACATGGACTTCATCATCACTCTGAAGTGCAGAACACCGTGTGAAAGTCGTCGATATTTTACATGTTGGCAAGGCCCATGTTTATCTTCTTGATCTGTTCCGTGATCGCGGAAGGGGATAGACCCCCTTTACCCGACCCATGAGCGCACATTCAAAGATGAAACACAAGAAGCCAAAGTTGCTCTTCCAATTGTGATTTCAAGTCAGGCACCCACAGCTCGGAGGGGTGCGGACGCTGGTGTAACTGAAGCCGAAACAGAGAAGGTTGCATTGTGTTGTGCGAGTGTGTAGGTGGCGCGGCCCTGCCAGTCCCAGCGTGTGTCCGGCTAACTTTCTCCCACTGTCTGTCTCTGCCTTTAAAGTGACTGGGAGTGGGGTGAGAGTGTGAAGGCAGATATGCAAATGTAAGGGTTCTCATTGCGTCGCCCATCAAGCAGCGCGGAGCCGACATTAATAGGCTGATGAATATGCATGTGAATTTGTTAATTAACTTAATTATTCTGCTGAAAATGCATTCGTCTTCCAAGGACATCTTCCCCAGGATTCCAACCTGCTCCGCTCATTAGTCATGCGATATTTTACACTGGGCGCTGGGACAAGACGCTGTTGGGGGGGTATATGGGGGGGGCACGAGGTTGAGACGTACACAATATAGAGGCTTGAAGTCGACTTGAGAGACGTGTAATAACAGCGTAATGACGTCTAATCCTCCGTCAGCGCCTCAAAGCCGAAGGGTCAGCGCAAGAGACAAAGTGGAGCGAGTGGCGGCGCGCACGCTGCGAGTCGCCAGACGTTAGCTTCGCCTCCGCGTTCCCTTTTTTCCTCTCCAGTAATTCCCCCTCTCCGCTGCTTTGCCTCTAATTGCTTATTAAAACCCTCTTAAATGAACTTTTTGTGCCAACTTTCCAACACATTAATTAATTGTTGTAGCCAATTAAGTGTCGCTTCGCAAATGAGCTTCAGTGCAAATGGTCCTGCAGGGCCCATCCACACATAGACACCCCCCCACCCCCCACCACCACCCCTCCACCATCCACCAGCACCAGCGCTACCGCCGCCATCGCCCCGATTTCCCAGCATCCCCTCTGTCTTTAAAGGGCTTGCACCCAAACAGCAGGCGCAGGAAGGTAGTGGCCTCACCTCGCTTCTCACCCACCCTTTCAAACTTGAACTCTCTTGTAGGCTGTCTGGAGGTGCAGATTTTAGCACTCGCATTAGGTGCGGAATCTGCACTTAATAGAAGCACATTAACCCAGTGAAGACACAAAACGCTTGGGTCACTTTGACTGAAGTTTTGCCCCATTTTTAACTTGTTTGTTAAAAGTGTCTTCAACAGTGTGGTTGGTTAAACAAACATTTGGTAGGATATTTCTGGTGAAGAAAGTGTATTGCTGGAAAAGCACTCAAGGAGTGAAGACCTCTGCCAAGCAGCTCATGTCCACTCATGATGTGATTTCCATCCCAAATTATTCTTCTTATTTTTAAAGCTCATTTGTGAGAGGCTGTTGGTCGACTTATTAGTAGCAGCATGCTGCGGTCAAGTGGACATGAACAGATGAGTTTTCAACGTAACTAGCCTCCAGAAATCATCGGTATCAACCCCAAACTATTCTGAATGAATCAAAATGTAACCCTTTATTCGACCTCCTGTTATCAACATTTCTCGAACGGTTGATAGAAATATAATCATAAAGGGAAAATATAAACAGTTTTTGTATTTTGTACTTAACATATTTCCCTTGCTATTATGGTTGACCTAGCATCAAGACAATATCGTTGATCATAAAAAAGAACATGTAAAAATGTTGAAGATTTCATACAAATTTTCACACAAAGTAAAACACAAACGAAGTTAAATATACATTAAAAATACTGTCATTGGATATACTGGGGGTGGATAGACAACAGGTGCACATCAAAGGAAAAAAGTAAAACTTTAATTTTGTTCCGTAACTCTTATTCCAAAAATATCACTTCTGTCTATTGACTTAAATTTTCTCAAAATTCTCTTGATGAACAAACATAGCATAGGAGTAGATTTGGAAGTAGACTCTGGCCACAACCATTGGCAGGTTAACAGTAACTTTGTTGATAAAATAAATGATAAATTCCGCTAATGTATTTCCAACACAGAGGGGCAATACTCAGTCACGGAATTTGTACCGCACTTTTGGATGGGAGACATTTCCTCTTCCTGTTCTTGCTTGAGGCAGAAATATGGCTCAAACAGAATATCACTTTATACACCCTCCTACTAGCGTCACTTACACCCATATTGTTTTCCTTTTTTACCCAATATATTGCCCTGAATTTATTTTTTCTTGGTGGAAATAAATCCAGTGGTAATGTCTGCTGCCCTTTGCCCTGAGCAGCTGAGTTGAACTCTAAGTTTGGCTCTGGTATTGTGGTTGGGCGAGTGACCCAAATTACTTTTGAATAGAATTGTCAGATACATCCATACGACTTAGTATTTTGTGCATTAAAAGAGCTAAAACAGTGTCTCATTTCAGGGGACTTTGAATTGTGGAAAGTGTTTACATGACTTCTGGATGAAGGATTAAGTGATGGTTCAAGTACCCTCCAAACTGGCACAAGGTTTATGGATACTTAACACTAACTTATGTTTATGATTTCAGTGTAACTTTTCATGTGTTTGCCGACTTCATGAATGCAGCAGTAGAATCTATCAAATCCAGAATTAGCTGTCAATCTTTCGGTGAAACAGGAGACTTCAGGGAGAAGTTTTTGAAAGTGTCATTTGAAGGTCAGTTGGAGGTCAGTGAGGATGTTGAGTCAACAGAGAATTAGATGTCCGTTCTGGCGATGCTGTTTAAAGCTTTCTTAACAGTGTTTGAATAGCTGGAGAATGAGGTCAAGGTGAAACGTGTCAGACTCCATCATTTACTTAGAATTACAAATCTTTCTTTTACTCCACAGATCTGAATAATTACGATCTGGCTGCGCAGCAGCACAGCTGCGCGTCCTAAAACTCTGCGGCTGTAAGAAATACCGAGCGTGTGTCAGTTTTCTCTCCCAACTATAAAGAGGGAACAGTGCGACGGTGTTATACGGCATCAATAAAGCTATCTGTCGAAGCAGTAAAGCATAAATCACAGCTCAAATAAAGTCAATCGATCCCTCTTTTTTTTGGGGAGGAATATCACATAAATAAGGCTGCGGTCATAAAGCAAACGACTGACATTAATCTGAGTCCAACAGGAAACTCCGGAGGAAGTCACAGTTTGCTTGTCTGGGAAAGTTGCTTGTGCCGCAATGAGCATCTGATCATATAAAGTGGTTGGTGACAGTGAGTGCAGTTTATAAAACACTGACTACCAGACAGAGGTGGGAGTGTGTGGGTCCCCTCACTGACGTTACATGGAGCCACTGATCTGCTGTCATAGCCCACATCGCAGTGACCCAGAGATTTAGACGCTCCATGATGCAAGACAGCGATCGAAGACTGCGCAAAGGCTCAATTAAATCTGAACAGGTGGAAATTGCTACCTCGGCACCATGGCTACCTGTGGAACCTTTCAGTCGCCGGATCTCAATAATGCTCATCAATATTGGGTTGGTTTTTAGCTTCATGATCTGTGGGCGTTTCTTTAAAAGCCAAATCGACCGTGATGCGATTTCTCCAACAACCTTCAACATTGGTCAAACTTGAGGACTTGAGCAAGGGCGCTATTTGAACGCAGACAGCTAGCTCATGTCGCTACAGTAAAATGAAACATAAAGTCTTCTAGAAGATTCTGAATCATCAGATTCTTCTAGAAGACTCCCTGCCCTCAGACCTGACTCATGACTAGTGAAGAAGAAACAGTGTTTCAGTAGGTTTCATGGAATTAGATGTTCACAGCCAAAGATTATACAGCAGATGAATTGAGGACAGTGTTTCACAACATATCATAAGCCTATTACTAATATTTGCTGGCGATGGGCTGATGAGGCTTCATGAAACGGTGTTGTTCATTTTCAGAGCTCTCCATTTCAAAATGATGGAAGATGTAATGGTCATGGTTGTTCACATCCAAAGGATTTAAAGCGGGAGAGTGCCACCTACAGAGCTCTGAAAATGAGGACACTGTTTCATGAAGCCTCATGAAACTATCATTAACATTTACTCTTTTTTTTCGGACAACACGCTGCTTCATTCAAATAAATGCATCATGAAGAAGAAGAAAATAAATAACAACAGACACACATCTGTTGTATGAAGTGGTACTTCCTTAGCAAAAATGAGTACCTTTGAAGTACATTTTATGAAGTATTCTTGAGTAGAAGTGTAATAACTATACTACACACCATATACTTGTTGACTAGAGAGTAAACTTATTACATTTCTTCAGACTAAATAGAATAATAGACTAAAAAATAAATATTTGATTTTTATTAAAGTACACATTTAGTATACTTAGATATACACTACTGGTGAGCTAGGTATATACTAATACATACTTCAGTAAACCAATGCATATTTATAGTTCACTACTTTATGTTCTATCACTGCATTTAGCTTCATTTACTCCACCTCACCATGCAAAGGTGAACACGTTCACCACATACTTTGAAGTTTCCAGCGACGATCACAGTTGTGCATCACCAAGTAAGAAAGGCTGTACTACAATACATATCAGCTTTATATGATGGCAGATCAAAAGTATGTTTTCTACCATTCACCCACTCCCATGATCCTTTGTACTGCATTAAGTAGAAGTGAACAATACTGTTATTTAAAGTATTCGACATATAGTATGACAAAAGCAAACTTCAAGTATACTGCCTCAATTTTTGTGTATATAAAGAATGAACTTGTTTTTGGTAAAGGACACCAAGGTCATGTTGGTCAGTGTGAAATAACATTTAAGAAGTCGCTTGACCAGCGAGAAAAAGAAGAAAGTCACTGTTACCCCCATAAAGGATGTAAATCTGAAGTGAATATGTGTTAGCAAGATAACTTTAGTTGTGTTTGAAATGTGTCTTCTTGTTCTCACTGGAGTCTGTACCCTGAGAGGGGATGAGATATGAAGACAGGGAAAGTTTGAAAGGTCACAGCTAGATCGTCATCTGAAAGGTCACTGTCTACGTGCTGAGCTTTAATTTCCACTGGTGGAGGAAAAAAAACAGGGCACGATTGAAAATGTTGGATTTATTCTCCGCTGTTGGACGGGGGGGCTGGTGGAGTCAGTCGAGGCGTCGGAAGTGAAAGCAACGCTCCACTCTTGGCGTGTTCCCTGCTCAGTAAATATTGTTTTCACTCAGTTGTGAATTTTGGTCAGGACAAGAGGACGGACACCAGTCCTCACCAACGCCTGCATCTGCTCACTTGAAAACAGGCGTTTCTTTAAAAGCCAAATCGACCGTGATGCGATTTCTCCAACAACCTTCAACATTGGGCAAACTTGAGGACTGCTGACCTCAGCAAGGGCGCTATTTGAACGCAGACATCTCGCTCATGTCGCTACAGTAAAATGAAACATAAAAAACAAACTGTCTTCTAGAAGATTCTGAATCATCAGATTCTTCTAGATGATTCTGTTTCATGAAGCCTCATGAAACTATCATTAACATTTACTCTTTTTTTTCGGACAACACGCTGCTTCATTCAAGGGGGGGTCAGTTGGGGTCAGAATCTAGTCTGGACTTCAACCAGGGTGGAGAGGGTCTTGGCTTTGGTGTCCTCCAGGTCTTCTGGAGCTGCTTGCTCCATCAGGCTTTCAGCTGTTGCCGGTGGGATAAAATCAGCTCCTCTAAATCCAACCACTGTGCTCGGCTGGTAAGGGGCGCCACGATAAGACCCTGCTCCAGGATGAGTTCAAGCATCTGACTAAGGAGTGAGAGAAGGCTGGAGCTCATCAGATCTTCTGGTGCCACTGAGCTCTGTGTCCTGGAAGGAAGAAGTTGAGCCAAAAGACTCTCAGACTACCAGTTGAAGTACAACAGAAAGAATGAGGTCTAAGCCTCTTTGCCCCATGAACCAAGCGCTTATCCGCACAGTGGATGGAGATTCTATGACAAAAATGTCTGGAAAAAGACAACTTTTACTTTAATACATGCTTATTATCAGACCATATCTGATGCTCCCTGAAGCATGTACCACAAAGTATTTATTTGGAATGAATCTTGGACATTTGTACCCTAAATAAAGTATCTGTTCTCATGAGTATTCACACACACACACACATATATATATATATATATATATATATATATATATATATATATATATATATATATATATGTTGCCCTGGAATAGTTCACTCTGTACAACACCATAATTACAAAGTATTATCGGTAAATAAGTACTTCATTAATGTGTTAATGTAACTGTAAAAAAGGCAAACAAAATTACGACCAAAACACCAGTGCGACGTTGAAAATTCAATATAAGGATTATAGCAAGTTTGCTCCGGCTTGTCTGGAGTTCCTGCTTTGATCTCGGTTCTGTCCACAAACAAAAGACTTTCTGATTGATTTGGCTTCAAAAGTAATCTGGAGGCTTTGGAATTCTTAATTATCTCAGGATTGGTACCTTGGATAGTACACGGGCCCATCTGCAGCGTTTGTGGCGCTTCTTTTATTTCCATTCCATCCTTCCCAGGTTGCCAGATCGCCCCCCCACACATGTTGGATGTCTCGGCCCTCACAAATTTGCGTTTGGAAGCTGCCGAAGCCTCTTAGATTTATATCTCCGTGGACGGCAAATTTGGCCACTGGAAGAAAAAAAACACGGCGGAATGATTTTGTACGTCGGCGTGGCTGGTTCGCCATTGTTCCTTAAATTATCCAACAAAAAAAAAAATCTCCGCAGCTGGCACTGCAGTGATGGCACTCAAAATGGAGGCTCCATTCCATTTTGAATGCCGCCGCCGCCGCCCATCCCTGTCATGGCGGGGACGAGCCGCAGACTGGCAACATGGCACTTTTATGGGCATTCCCCACAAGGTGCCTTCCTGATTGATGGCACAGCCTCCTGCTCCTCCCGCTCTTCTCGCTCCTGATTTATTCGTCTGGTCTCCGCCTTGGCATTGCCCACTACCTCCACTGTGCTGGATCCCTGCGGGCACATTCACTATTATTCCCCCGTCCCGACGGGTGAAAGCATCAGACAGGAACACACACACTCATATTCACAGTGAGCGTGTGCTACAGGGCAGGTGAGACTCCCCCTGACGCCACGCTCTCACCCCAGGGGCTCAGCTGTTCCTTGGGCCAGAGGGGTAAGTGTCTCTGTGCGCGTGCCAAGTGAGGAGCTGGTCTGAGTCTGTATGAGGCCAATCCCAGTGAACACGACAATAAACACACCCACTCTTCATAAAGCTCACAGCTCGCCTCTGCCAGTGTGCAGTTTATGATCCTTGTCTGGCTGTCAGGGTCCACATAAAGACCTCCACCGTGGCGATGAGTGAAGTGGCACGTAAAGGAAAGTCACCTCTTTCATACCCATTTGTGGAGCTCACTTGGAATAATGTGATGCCACTAAGGCAAGATGTGTATCAGTACCTCTGAAGAAGATACTCACTGGGATAGAGGTAGGATTCCCCACCCACAGAGCCCTCAGACTGGTCTGTTTAAAGGAACTATCGGAGTGAAGGATGCAGAAGTAGCATTCTTCTTCAGCCTTCCAAAAGGTCAACAAAGATGAAGGCACAATATCCACAGCATATAACAAAACCAATCCTAGCATCCAGACTCAGTTCAGAAGACACTATTGTACCGTGGCTTTTCATGGAGCAGCACTCAAAGTTCTCATGATCTCTTGGACACACAAGTCCATAGAAGATCCAGTAGAAGATCATATAGCAAAACCAGTCCTAGCATCCAGACTCAGTTCAGAAGACACTATTGTACCTCACTCAAAGTTCTCATGATCTCTTGGACACACAAGTCCATAGAAGATCCAGTAGAAGATCATATAGCAAAACCAGTCCTAGCATCCAGACTCAGTTCAGAAGACACTATTGTACCTCACTCAAAGTTCTCATGATCTCTTGGACACACAAGTCCATAGAAGATCGAGTAGAAGATCATATAGCAAAACCAGTCCTAGCATCCAGACTCAGTTCAGAAGACACTATTGTACCTCACTCAAAGTTCTCATGATCTCTTGGACACACAAGTCCATAGAAGATCCAGTAGAAGATCATATAGCAAAACCAGTCCTAGCATCCAGACTCAGTTCAGAAGACACTATTGTACCTCACTCAAAGTTCTCATGATCTCTTGGACACACAAGTCCATAGAAGATCCAGTAGAAGATCATATAGCAAAACCAGTCCTAGCATCCAGACTCAGTTCAGAAGACACTATTGTACCTCACTCAAAGTTCTCATGATCTCTTGGACACACAAGTCCATAGAAGATCCAGTAGAAGATCATATAGCAAAACCAGTCCTAGCATCCAGACTCAGTTCAGAAGACACTATTGTACCTCACTCAAAGTTCTCATGATCTCTTGGACACACAAGTCCATAGAAGATCCAGTAGAAGATCAGTGGTTGTTGGCAGGTGCCTCAGGTGTCTCTCATTCCAGGGCGCACGCAGTGACCTTTGATGTCATTCACGACATAAACAGAAATATCTCACGTACTCTACACTTTCGACACTTTAAAGCTCCAAGTCACGTTCAGCAATTTTTCACCAAGTGTCCCAACTGTTCCAGAGACAATGGGTGAGAGTTCTGACGTTGCAGGTTTCTGTTCCGACTTGTCAAGCACACACAGTTTAGCCAGTGAGGAGTCAGACCTGGTGAGTGAGTACAGGTTTATTATAACAAAGGCTGACTCCTGTCAGTGAAGGACGCTGGGTAAGATGACTAAACTGCATTGGCGACTATGAACCACGTAGATCGCAAAGTCACCAGGAAGGTGCAGCCCAGACTTTTTTTTCAGGCCCGGATTCATTCATAAGATTCTTATTTCTGTGGCTATAAGTGTTTCATATGTGAATAAAATTGCTTTTAAAATATTAGTTTGAAGTGTTATTTCATAATAAAATGCATAAACTCCATCAGTAGGTGGCAACCCAGACACATACTGGTAGCTGCCAAGATTTATTGTGCAAGCACTTACATACTTGGATATTATAGAGCTGAATCTATATGTGACTCTGTGAATAAATAACATTGTGAAAAGTGGAAGTTTAAAAAAAGCCACTTCACTTGTTTCAATTTCTCATAAACTGAGAAATAAAAACATTGAGGGATGAGTATTTCCAGCTCATGCTCACCTCAATAGGATGCTGTCGCTCCCCCAATAGGTGAAAGTCCTGTATCATGACATTGAGTTAGTGATGAGGCTTCATGAAACTGTGGCATTCTATTTAGAGGACGGTAGGGGGCGCTCTAGGTTTTAAAATGATGTGTCGTTTCATGGAAATAGTTGTTGACAGCCAAGGTTTATATAACAAAGAGTGCCATCTAGTGGTCTCCGAGAATGAGGACACTTTTCATGAAGCCTCATCAGGCCATGTTGAAGCGATGAATGAAACCTTGCTCACACTGACGCGTATATATACATATATATATATACCTAAAAACTGTGATCGATTAGATCGTCCAGGTGCAGGTCAAATCGTGATAGAATCACTTTACCTGCAATATAGTTCAATAACAGTGCACTGAGACTCCCCAGAAATGAGCAGTGTTGCGGCTTCATCTGTGAGCTCAGTGACTTTATTTGTCATGTTTATCATCCCAACAGTTTAGTGAGGAAATCCGAGCCAACACAAGGTCATGAGACTGATGAGAAACAGCGGAACCCTGGTGGGAAATCAGGCCAGCAGCATTTTTCAACTTTGGGAGGCCCATCTGTGCAGCCAGCGTGCGGCCCGGGCTGTGTGTGGTCACCATCTAGTGACCACATCGGGATAAGACACAGACAAGGCCCAGGGCTGCATTTGCAACTGGTCTTTTATTGACTAAACCAAGAAAAACACAGAATACAAAATATTTTGTTGTCCATTTTACAGACACAGCCTTTTCACCCTGGAGAAAAAGTCAGCTTTTTTGTCTTGAAGTTTAAAAAAAAAAAAAAAAGTATGAGACAAATGAAGGTCAACATGGTGCCAGGAGAGCATTACAGCTGTGTGTGTTACTTGCAGTACAACTTTGAGGTTTGAAAGACAGAACAACAGGTACTGATAGGTCAAATCTGGTTGGGTGAAGCAGACTCCCACATTTACACTGACCGACCGGGGCCCCCCACTTCACATTTATCACGCTGCCGAGTCAAACACTTTCCGAAACCCGCTCAGAAGTCGGCACTGGAGTGAAAAGCACAATCAATTCTTAAAAAAAAATAAATAAAGCGTTCAAAACTGAAGTCCGGTGAATTGGCCTCCAACTGTGGAAGCTCTCAGATCCACAGGTCAAATCATCTGACACTTTGCTTTCGTCACTAAACATTCATTTTCAAGAATCCGATACCTGCTTGTCGCCTGTAGAGCTCAGGTTGGTGCTGGATCAGTGGGCACTTCCATGGGAAAATCTTAAGTCCTGGTCTTTGGAGAACCGTTCAGAAGCTGACTCCGGTTTGGCTGTCGAGGCTGGAACCCAGGGAGGCTGTCCCGGGGCAGCCGAGTCCACAGCAGGAGAGGTGTCCTTGCTCTGCTGGGAGGCGCCTGTTTCAGAGTCTGACTGAGAGATGAGCTGGAGCAAAGCGGCGGCCACCGCAGGGGTGATGTCTTGGCCCAGCAGAGTTTCTGACAGTCCCTGCTCTGCCAGTCCAGCAGGTAGGGAAGAAGGTGGGGGTCCAGGTGGGGGTCCAGGTGGAGACGGCGGACGCTGCTCCCCAGAGGGAGGCACTTGGTTGGCCCCTTGTCTTTTCCGTTGGGGTGCAGCAGCATCTGATGGAGCAAAACAGAGGGATGTTAATAAATGTGGCGGAATTAGCGCACCCCGCTTTTTAAACCACCAGCGATCCATTTCAAAATAATTCCAGAAATAGTACAAATATACATGAAGTGAAAGGGGCTTTTGCGTTTGTCGTTCCCTCCTGCGACAACAAGGGGGCGACAGAAGCAACACGGTCAAAATAAGGCGCGCGTTGGTAAAACTCATGATGAAGGGAACAAAACTTTATTGATAAAGCGACGGCTTCAATGAGATACACACCAGTAAGGCCTTTTATTGACCGACACCTTGGAGCCAACAGAACTAAACAAATGCTAAAACATAAAACGCTTGAGGAAATATGGCCATAAACACACTAAATAAAAGAAACCGTCAGCAAGCCACTTGAATCCATCGCTGTGTGCTCCGACTCTCCCGCATCTATTACATTAGTCTGGGCCATAGAAAGCACTAGCAGACTGACTTGCCAGTCGCAACATTATCATGGGTTAGAGTCAGCTTCTCCTGCTCAACACTACCTTTCCCCTCATATTGCAAGTGCAGACAATGGCAATTTTACAGCCAAAACTGGGTGTTTATTGGAACCCTGGTCCCTGCTAAACAGCCAGAGGGTTCAGAAAACCTATGGATGCTCCATGCAGTGGATGAATGGAAGAGGGGAAAGCAATTCAGTGAATGATAAATAAAAATGAACTCAGATCAAATTCTATGAAAGTGTGCGAGAACATGGAGCGGACAGGCGTTTCATCTCCGACATGAGCCACAAACCATCGTTCAAAGAAACACATGCAGGTGAGGTCTAAAGATTTCAAACATTTATTTTCACGTGATAATTTATTTCTTGTCAAAAAGTCGGGCACGGTCGTCGGTGTCGAGCGACATCACTTCCTGTGAAGAAACACCCGCTTCAGGATGGAAAATTAAGAGAGGGACATGGGAGAGGAACAGAAATAAAGACTGATGAATGACCAAAAGGAAGTTGGGGTTCAATCAAAATTCATACACTGAGCTGCTTCGGCTTTATTGTGCACCACCGTGGTCCGAAGTGAGCGAACGTTATCTGGTCACCAGGGCGACAGGAAGACAAACAGTCGAACACGAACTCAGCCCAAAATCACTTCCTGATTTCTCTCTTTTTTTTTTTGTTTTTTTTGTTTTTTAAACGTTCTACAGACTAAACCCAGACTTGCCCTTGCGGTCAGTAGTAGTAGAGGTGGAGGAGCCACGCCTCAGTGCCTCCTCTGATTGGATCCCGTTGCTCTCTTCACTCTGCTCTTCTGACTGGGGCTTGATAATGTGGCCCAAAAGCAGAGCCAGGAGCTTGGCTTGGTCTTCCGGCACCTGTGGTGGATCTCCAGATGAGGGCGAGGACTCCTGGGTTTCAGCCGCCGGCTCCGGGGGCTGAGGCTTGGTGGATGAGTGGGACTGGTCCTCGTGAGGCCCCTGGTTGTCAGAGGACTCGCTGAGCACGGACAACGATTGGATTAGAGTCTCTGCGTTTGGGAGGTTCAGGAGCTGGGCCACCTGGGGCATGCTGAGATCCGTCTGTCCCTGGAGGAGGTTGAGGAGCACCGCCAACTCTGTCTGGTTCAACTGCGCTGCGGCAGCTCCCAGACCTGAGCGCACACATTCACAGAGCCACAGTTAATAGTACAGAAACACAAAGTTTTCATTCTCCCAAGCCATCTGAATCACTTTTACCACATTCCAGCCAAGAACAAACATTCATGACGGCAAACATTTATTTCTTCATCTCTCAGAATTCACTCACTCTCCGTGATAGCAGCAGCGGTGGGGGGGTTTCCCGGCGGCGGTGCTCCAGCTGGGCTTGTCGGGGGTCGACTGTTTTCCCCACTTGAAGTCCCTGACGTATCCTTACGGGGCACTTTGGGTACAGGCACTTCCTCTTGAGCCCCGCTTTGACGCGCACGCCGTCTCTTCTTGCTCCAGAGCTCGTGGCAGTCCTGGTGGTGGGGAAGACTGCGACACACAGCAGACACAAGCGTGGTGAGTCAACATAAAAACAACTGCAGCAGTGGAGTAAAAACCCCATACTGACTCTGGGGGGGGCATCCGGTTGGGGTCCACATCAGAGAGAAACTCGCTGCTCAGCGCCATCTCTGCAGTGCAACGGCGGGAGGGGTCGAGCGTCAGCATTCGGTCAAACAACTCCAGGGCAGACGTTGGTAAACTGTGAAGGACAAACGAAAGGGTTGAGCGGATGAAACAAACAAAAGCTTCCCAGCCACTTACAAGGCGAACTCCTCCCTCAGTCGCCGCCTGTACTGCTTTTTGGGCTTCATGGAATTGAAGAGAGGAAGTTTGATTACGTCGGGCCAAGCTGCCGGACACGGACTTCCACAGAGACGACTGGAAGAAAGACACAGGGATGAGTGATTCTGGAGCGGGGCACACGCAGAGGCAGTAGCGATGGGCCATATGGACAAAATATCACAATATACGTTGTCATTTCGGCAATAACGATAAATACATTTGCAGACAGACTAATGTCTCTTTTAGTGGAGTTAAATTGAGCCGTCTGTCTGCTGTGTCTCATGTCTCTGAACATATTAGAAATCATGTGAATAAATTCAGTCATATCCTATTCTCCAAATAATCATACAAACTGTAAGTCCTTTGTCTTGTATGATGAAAAACCTTTTTTACAATACTCTCTCCTAAAATGAAAAATATTTCATTAATACTAAGATACTGGAGAAAGCGGCACGCCGTCGCGGTCTTGTCATGTTCACGTGTGCAATTCCAATGCAGTGAGTGAGCTGCGTGTTTCTGGAATTTATCGTGAGATGCAGAATTGTCATCGTGGAGCTTGTGTTAGGCGGAACATCGTGTACGATAAGTTGTCGCCCATCGCGAAGAGGCAGTGGTGGTACCTGATGAGTTCCAGCTGCAGAAGCTCTTGATTTGCCTGAAAGATGGGCCTCTTGGTGAAGAGCTCTCCCAGAATGCACCTGTCACATCAACCAAAACAAGGAAGTTAATAAAACAACACTGACAAAGTCGCATCCATTTTGTTGCAGCTTTCCCCCCTCAATTTCTGAACTAACAGCACAAAGACTTCCACGTGCACATGAAAGAAGGAGTCGCCTTCTGGACTCGAGCTGTGGAAATAATAAAGAATGAAACGCTACTGCCTATTGTGTCCATTATTCATCTTTTGTCTGGTTAAAAAAAAAAACATGGAGTCAGAAAACACACGATATGATGGCACTTAGATGTTACCACATCACTGTAAGATACATTTAGCATTTAAACAAGCTACATATTCCAGCTAGAGAAACAGTTGCTGGCTTGAATACGGAGCAAGCACATACATCCCGGGACAAACAAGTGACATCAACCAACCAACCAACAACAGATTTTATTTACTGGAAGAAACCTGGGTCTTTGGTCGGCAGCAGGCCTGACCTCACACAAGTCAGATATGAGCCTGTTAGACACAGTGCTGTTCTCAATAATTCCCAGTTGTATGACAGCCCTTTGATTTGTTTAGGACTTAAATTACAACCTGAACAGTCTGAACTGAAATGGTCAGCAGCCTGTGTTCGCTGCTACATGGTTAGACCTATGTCTTAGAGCATGTCATTTACCAGTCCAACAGAGACTCATTTCTCCTTTCCAATTTGTTTCCAGGATATCTTAAGACAATAGAGGGCTTAATTTTGGGGGAAAAATATAAAACGGAAGCCTTACTATTTTGTAAAGTTTGTCTTTTTAAACTGAGAAAATGAAACTGTAACACACCAGTTTATGTCCAGTTGGATCATCCATCAAATTCAAAATTATTTTACACTCATAGCTGCAAGTATTAGTTTATAAACAGTAACTTATCCTACAAATACTTAATGTAACAGCAGAGTTAAAAACAAATACAAGGTTAGGTTTCCCAAAAAAAAGGAAAGAAAAAAAGAATATGATCAATAATGTAATTTTGTAGGAAAAAAAATGCTTAATTGTGCTTCAGTTTCCACTGACAAACAGTTCATTCAGAGCACATACGCACCCACAGCTCCACACGTCGATGGCTGGAGAGTATCTTTCCTCCCCCAGCAGCAGCTCCGGAGGACGGTACCACAGTGTGATCACTTTATTAGTGTACGGCCGACTGAGGGTGGAGAGAGACAGTTGAGACCGAGGAACTCATACACAGAAACTACGGACAGACTGCACCACCTAGTGGCGAATGTGTTACACCGGCACCGGCATCCAAAACAAGTGAAGAACTTACCTTTCTTCTGAGTTGTATAACCGAGCCAAACCAAAGTCAGCCAGTTTGATCTGACCTCTGAATGGACAAGCACAGAATCTCAGATTAGAAGTGACATCAAGTACACGTTGTATCAGTTATCTATCAGCAGCCAGAACTGAAATGCATTTAATATAAATGCACAGATTATAGGTACTTGTTTCAGAAGGATTCCAAGTTTTAACTTCTCACAGTTCAAGTCACTTCAGATACGCTGCATCTATCTCAGGTCAAGGGTCCAAGGCCTAACCTGTTATTGAGCAGTATATTGGAGCACTTGATGTCTCTGTGCAGGAAGTTGTTCTTGTGGCAATAATCCAGACCCTCCATCAGCTGCCGCATGAAACTTCGGATGTGCTCATGGGAGAACTGGACCAGACCTGACTCCAGCAGGCCCATGAGATCATGGTCCATGTATTCAAACACCAGATAAAATGCTCCTGAAACAGAGAGGCTTGGAGTTGAGTGGAGGAAACACAAGCAAGTCTGAGTCATAAAAAATAAATCGATGTGATCCTGACCCAAAAGATAAAATGTATTCCTTATATACACATAAAATATAAAATGGCAAAGTGAAAAAACAGTGAAGGGGGGGTTCCAGGAAGAACCGTTCTGATGAGGGCTTCCATCATTTCTTTGTGCAAGAGAGTGATCGCTAAGACAGAAATTTCTCACTGCTCTGGACAAGAAATCAGTCACATGAAAATCTAAGGGGTGGTGGCCAAAAGACATGCATGTACAACTTCAACCATGACGCAGAACACACACAGAAACCTCCATTATTGACATTATTGTGCATTTTGTTGCCATTCTCTTTGTGCACTTTCACACTGCGGGTTCTGTCAAAGCAAAGGTGACACAAATACGACACTGGAAGTGAGTCGACACAATCATCATATGCTTTAGATGGATGCTCTACACACCACATGGATTCTTAGAATCAAAATCAGTGAGCTAGCCATCGAATTAACAACTCAGGTACGCACAGAACTTCTGCTTCAGGAAGAGAGCATGGCTCTAAAGTCTGAATCAATAGTTAGGACCCAATATTTTTGTAAGGCCGATTCACATTGAAAGCATTGGCACATTCTCCCCATGTCGACAAGTAAACAAAAGAGTATCCCATTGAGATTTGAGAGAAATATGATCGCATTGTGAGCTGCCCTTTATGAAAGGTAACCGGATGCTTTTATTTTATTCTATGCTGTACTCCCTCCTCAGCAGTGGGCACTCTGTCCTCAAGAGAAACAGAAGGCTTGTGTATCTACTGCTGAGGGCTTGACCACCTGAATGGATGAGAATGTTCTGTATGGGCTGCAACACACACATAACAGCCGAGGTAATAGGCTTTTAGCAAGGATTTTGAATTGGGGCGAGATTACACTGGTAAACAAATATGGCGACCGCGATGGCCAAGGTACGGCTGAGATGGTCGAGAATCGCTGAATTTCTATAATATTTTGCAAAAATGCCTGGCGGAAACACCCTTCTCATGGAAACCAGTGTGATGACACTACGAGTGGGGCATTATACAGGCACTAATAATCGAACATTAAGGGCGTCCTGCTATGAATACAGGAGGGCATTAATTTTTTCAGGTTTTGCAGTTTAGGGAATCCCCAGGACACCCAGACGCCCTCCGAGCTAAAATCCTATGAGGTAAACCAGGAGCAAAGCCCCTTTATTAAAGCACACATTACTTTTTCACTGACATGACATAACTTTGTTCAGAGAATTAAATGCAGTTCAAGCAATGGAAAATGAAAAGACAAGTGAGACATTCTGATGGGATTTAAACAGAAGCAGGTTTTCAGTATTAACTTAGTGGGACTGAAACACCAGCTAAACTGTTTATTACATATGGAAATCAAGAGTTGTCAACCCTGAAATAACAATACTCAAACTTTTAACTGACGTGTGTAGAATCTGGACAAAGTTTGGAGACTGGTCCAGTAACTTAAATGAGAAGCTTAAATGTGACCAAATGGGGAACTAGTATTGGGAAAACACCAAAACTTGTTTTATTATTGATGGTGCATTTATTTTTCAGATTCTGGATTCCGTTTTAGCACCTGGAAAGTGACACTTCTCATGCTAGTGCTCTTATAAAGATTAGTATGGACATTTACCGGTCCAGATTTGGTCCATTAGTACCACATCACAGTTGTGTTATTGCACTTAGCTTAGAATTTTGTATTTCCAAAGTGAAGCCACTGAACCAGAGTTCCTTGATGAAATCCAACCAATGAGGGAGACATCTACCATCTTGAAGTGGGATGAACAAGAGTCTGTACCTTTATCTTTTTTAAAGTCCAGCGCGTCCTGCTTGTCAGTGACGATCTCCTTCATGTTGACCACACTTTGGTGCTTGAGTTGCCGCAGGATCTTGATCTCTCGGATGGCGGTGATGGGGAAACCCTCCTTCTCGTTGTCTAAGCGCACTTTCTTCAGAGCCACCAGCTCACCTGGAATGATTTCAGAGAGGGTTAAAAGCTGGACCTGAGCCTTCCTGTGTGGAACAGGACAACCCAGTTTGAGGCCTCACCAGTGTCTTTGTCCTTGGCCTTATACACTTGGCCGTAGGTGCCCTCACCGATGATGCCAATGATGTCAAATTTATCCACACATCGCTTGCCCCAGTCGCTCAGGGTGTGTTTGCGCTCACCATAGCGGGGGCAACAAATCCTTAAAGGAAAGGAAACCAAGTGAATCAGATGATGTCTTGAAAAACAAAGAGAGCATATGTGACTCATACTTTGGTCTTTTCTTGAGCGCTGGCATGGCCAACATTGGAGAGTGGTAGATGGGGGACTGTGGAGGCGAGGAGTCAATCCCAGGCAGGGTTGGAGGCAAAGGAAGGTCGATGATGGAAGGCCGGCTGCGGATTTCCTTCTCTTTCTTAGATGGCCTTGAAGAAAGTGAGGGCTTCTTCGGGCTGCTTTGAAAGAGAAAAGAGGAAATACAAGATTTTGTGAGCTATTTATTTTGTCTTGAACGTAATGAATAGTCACAGAAAATAGAGCTTCAGGGCAATGATAAGACTCAACATGATCCACCAAGAGAGTAACACTTCCTCAGAAACACTTTGTTTATTGATCAAGGCACTTTCTGGTAGGTTAACCGTTGTTTTTAGAAAGTAGTATAGTTGCACCCACTACCCAAGGATGTAGCAGGGGTTTTTGAAGTGCAGCTTTCCAACAATCTTTTCAGTTTCTTTTTACACATACATATGACAATGAACACATAATGTCCATTCTGGAGTTACAAGCTGTTTGCATTTGTTATAGAGGAAAGAAACCCAGATGAATACAACTGTATTATTCATGACAATAAACATACCCTTAATTTACACACCAGGGGAGTGAATATGTATTCCGACTCCATGAGGAGACAGTATACACAGGCTATACAGTTCTGACATAGCTGACTTAGTTGAAAAAAGACTGTGGCTTAACATTTGAAGTTTCATTTTGAAATGACCCATTTCACAGAAAAGTGCTCAAAGATGTTCTCTGGCTCAATTTCTGCTCAGGAATCTGTCCTATATTTCCTGCTACATGCCTTGAATTTCATTTACAATAGAGTTCCCCATTGGCACTTCAAGCACCTTTTGATGACTACTTTATCAACAGCAGCCCCTAAAATACTGCTCTCAGAAAGCAGCAAGACATAGCACAGCATACACCACCCTAACTCCTGTCTCAGAGCAGCCATACATAGTAATGGATAAACGTCTGAAACCGACCAATGAGCAGTTGCCACTTTACTATCACATGATCACATCCATGTGAACATTGGAAATACAAATCAAGGTTTGCCTGGACAGTTTCTATCGCACTGCAGGAGGTTCTAGGAACCACTTTGCGGATGACATGGTGAGCATGAGTCAGCGTAGGCTTTATTAGGTAAAGCGAAATGTCTGTCCTGAAGAGTTTTGGATCAGATCTGTGATCAGCATGAGATTCAAGTTAGTTCAGTGTGTCACATTGTTCGGATCTTTACAAAACTGGTCACGCATTTTTTAGAATATTCATTCTCGATTGCTGTGAAATCTACTCAGCCATTATTCCCTACAAAACTAGGGGGAAAACTAACACAATATATGCAGTGCTGCTCAAATACCGAAGTCCATGAGAAATGCAGAACCATCATTGAATTATATCCTACATAAACTTTGATGAAACCTCCACAGATTAAGTCCTGAGCGATCTCTTACTCTGACGTCGCAAGCGTAACATAGTACTTAACCTGACAATGAAATAGAAGCATATTCAATTGATGTTGAAGACAGACTCTGGAACTGCAGAGAACAGAAAGGAAAACTGTTTGGCCGCAGAATTGCAAGCATAATTACAGTTACAACTAGGGCCAGTTGGTGTGATTTCTGAGAACACTGACCAATTGCAGTCACTGGAAAGTGCTACATTTCAGCCTTTTTACATGTGAGCCTGCAATATATTCCTTATCACAGTGATATTGGTTCCGTAGGCCATGTATCACACACCTTATCTTAAGGAACCTTGTGATTCCCAGCCTTGACTTACAGATATGTGTGTAACGCAATGAACAAAAGTGCCATTAACATTAGACAAGCTAGCAAATGAGGAAAATTGAATGCAATTTCAAACATCCAAAAATGTCACACTCTACTTCTTCACTTGCAGAAACAGAAACAAACTTCAGAGTCTATGTCCAACATTACGCAATAAAAGTAAATCTGAGATTTATAGGTCAACAATTGGGATGTGTAGAAACTACTTCATCCCATCTTCAGTTCAGATGAATGAAAGCGTGCAAAGAATGCAAAGCAACAGAGACGCACCCATGTGCACCAAACATACTAGTATGGAATATAAGTACAAAGGAGAAGCTTGGAGAACTGCTCAGCTTAAGTAATGACTTGAGACCCTTGGTGTAAGCATTTTCACTTCTGTCAACATGTAACCTCTTATTTGAAGCTGGCTAGTTTTGTAAATCAGACTTTGTGTTTCATACATCCAATCATTGAAAGTAAACGCATTCTATTGAGTAAAATGAGGCTTGTTAATGGCTGAGCACAGTCAAAAGTGTTGTTGGTTGAACGTCTCACCTGTCCTGAGTGGTTCCCAGTAGTACAGGTGGAAGAGGCAAGGGGGGGAGGGTTGATGTCTTGTGGAGAGGAGGTTGCCGGAGAGGGCTCTGTGCAGGCACGGCAGCTGGAGATTTGGATAAAGCTGACGGAGCAGGAGGCTGGATATTTGTTTCGAGTTGAGTTGGTGTTGTAATCTGTGTGGCACTTGGGCCAGGAGAAGAAGGCTGAGGGGGAGGGGGCGGAGGTGGCAAGATGGCTGGCGAACTGGTCGAGGAGGAGGAGGGTGGTGGTGGTTCAGTAGACTGGTCTTCACTGCTGGGAAAGTCTTGCGTCAACTGAACTGGTGTAGGCTGCTGTGACTCGGCAGCAGATGAGTCTTTCTCTGGGAGCGGCGCCTCTACTTTTGCAGCTCGTGCAGGAGCGGTGGAGGGGGCTGCTGGTTTTCGTATTGATGGGGAGGTAGAGCCTGTGCTAGCACGAGCCGCCGCTGCCTCAGCGGCTTGCCGTTCCTTTTTCCTACGGCTCAACTCGGCGCCGAGGCTGGAGTTCAGGGGTAGACGGGAAGAAGGGGGAGAGCGGCTAGAGGGACGGCTGCTGTGGGAGCTTGCACCAGCTCCGAGGGAAGAGAACTGTCTCTTGGTGCGGGAACGAGACGAAGAGCGGCGAGATGAGTAGAGTAGTGGGGAACGGCTCCTGGACCGTCCCGAGCGCCTGAAGACGACAAACCCAAACAATCACTCAAAGTGAATGTAGCACAACTGGATTAAAAATACGACAAAGAATAATAGCTCATTAAAAAAGAAAGAAAACACTTGTCTAGAAGTCTGAATGTAAAATGAAACTAGATTTCATCTGAACCAACATAGCAGCACTCTCCTGCCAAACAGGTTTGTGTGTTCATGGCATGCATAGCTGATATTGATTTCTAGGACAAAGTAGTCCCTGTGAATAATGTGTATAATGGCTGATAATACAATTTATAACTAAAACAAGTGGATTGTTTGCTACACATTTTGCAAAAAATCTTTGCTTGGCTTTATACTCACCGAGACATGGGGCTGGTACTAGACGACCTGCGGGTAGCGTAGGGGCTGATGGAGCGCCTTCTTAAATATGGACTGCTGTCTCTCTCGTAGCTTGAGGACCGATGCCTTACACCATACGGACTCACTGATCTCTGCCTGCTGCGGTGAGACGTCTCCCCCCCATAAGGACTGGGGCTCCTCTGGATCTGTCTGCGTCTTGAGTAACTGTCATCACCATGACTGTAGGGCAGTGGACTATCGCTGCCAGGGGACAGACCAGCAGCGGCTCCCTTCCTGCGAGGACTTCCCTTACTTGAGGACTTGCCCTTAGGGCTGGACTTGCGACTCTTGGAGGACTTGCGATGACTTCTGTCCATGCGAGTCCTCTGAGAAGCGCTGTGGCTGCCTTCTTCTCTGGCTTCTCTCCTCTGCTGTTTGTCTTTACGCGACTTCCCGGAGCGACTGCTCTCCTTGCTGCGAGATGAGGATGCAGAAGAGGTGGCACTTCCTGCTGCAGGTTGCACCTGGAGAGAAAGCATCAGCTCCCCACGTTTAAAGTCTGACACCTGTTGGAGCTGATGTTTGGATGAGGAAGCCGACGAGGCATCTTTGTCCCTCACCTTCCCCGGAATGAGTCTATCTAGATCCTTGCTGCTTTTCTTCTTGGTACTGCGTTCCCCATTCCCCGGGTCTCTTAATTTGTGGGGGTCCTTTGATTTTTTTCGCGAGTGCCCATGACCTTTGCTTTCCCTGATGGCAAGGTCTCTGTCCACATCTTCTCGGCTGTACTCAGGCGACAGCTCCAAGTGTTCCACAGCTACCTTGTCAGGGGGTCGGATGGACGGTGGGTCCAAAAAGGTGTCCGAGTCCGAGCTGATATCGTCATACTCCACCAGAGGTTTGACAGCATGGACACCAGGTGGCGCCGTGTAGCTGAGCCCAAAGTCTTCGGCCTCTACTGCCAAAGATTCCCGAGAATGTTTTTTCAACTTATGCCGCTTGCGCTTCGAGGAGGACATCGAAGACTTATAATGCGCCTTCCCGTCGTAACTCGTCATGTCACCTGCAGATGTATGAGGCAGGCCCTTGGTCTGATGTGACAAACCGCTGACGCTAGTTTGTAGCTTTCTCTTGGTCCCATGGTGTCGGTCCGACCCAGGCATCACTCACATCGGCCTCTGGTCCTCTCCCGCGACTAGGTCTCGGCCGTCCACACACCTTCATAAAGACTAGAGTGTCGTAAACTCCAAACACAAACCACCGCTTCGACGTTTCAAGTGGAACGGGATTAGACTAAACAAACGGAGCAGGCCGCACGCGTCCGGTCCCCCTCACCACCGATTCATTCCACTTACTTCACAGTCGTCGCCTCTTAGCGCAGGATATAACGAATGAGTCCCCGTGTTCCTTCAGGTATTCTCCATTAGATTCGACGAGGGGGAAATCCAAGCGAAAGTCTGACCATTTCGGCGTCGTCTCCGTCTCAGAGTAGCTAGCGGCGCTAGCTAATGCTCGGCGGCTACCGAGCCGACTCTTGGAAAAAGAAAAAAGTCCCTTTGTGAAAGCTGTCCTTGTCCAGTGCCAAGTTAAGTAAAGGTGCTTTCATTCCACAGAATTACGGTCTGGTTGTTGAGAAACCAGAAACGTCTTCACTGTAAGACGCTCGTTTCTCGCACAAAATGAAAACTTGAGCCGGTTGCCGCTATTACATGTTGCCTTTAATGCAAGTTTTTTCCGACTACTAACTCAATGCTGCAATGAAATCATAATATTTTCGTGTGCAGTAGATGTTCCAGTTTATTATAAATGGCTCTGGGAGTCCACCAGGCCTATATTCAGGGCGATGCTAGTGGATTTAAGAACATCCACCGCTCAATCTGCAGGAGACTACAAACGCCATTGTGGCTCCTGTGACTGGCAACTTCTGCGCACAGCGGAAAAAGTACCCGAGGTTGGGGAGTCTGTCAATCACGTGTGTGTCCTAGCAACATCCAATCAGATACGTTATCCCGCCCACTGCATTTGTTGTGGCGCGCCTGGTTCTGCTTCTGCGCAGCAAAGGAAAGTAAAACTATTACAACCGCTTTCAAATAACACGTTTCCATCCACCGTAGTTAATTCACTTCAAAGCGGGATGGCGACCATTTATGACTTTCAACCCTAATATTTATTTTAAAGGCCGCTAATAGAGTCAAAATATCAGTGTTTAAACTGTTTCATTTGGTGCAGTCGCGCGACCTTTTGGTTGCAACCTGTTCGCTTTTCGTGTTCTGTCCTCATCATAATAAAAGTAAAAGCTAGTAGGTTAATAGAAGACAAAATGATTGAATCCACCACTGATCAATAAGGCGAATTACTACTTTTTGTGGCTGGTATAACTTGAATTAAATGATCGAAAAGAATGTAAATGAATGTAATGATTATAGCTGCTGGAAAGATCATGAATTATATATATATATATATATATATATATATATATATATATATATATATATATATATATATATATATATATATCGTAATTTCACTCTATTTCTTCGAAAGGCCGACTATTGTCTCAGCCTGTAAAAATAATATTTAGCATTAGTGCACTTTTGGGACTGCCTAAAGCATTTTTTCGCCCAGTTAATGAAATTAAATCCCTCAAAACACAAAAATGTTTCTCGCTACCATGATTTGTGAAAAGACATGAGACTTTGAACTGCTGTCATGCGTGTTTTTCCTCATGAATCTGACGTCATGCAACAACAGGCCTTTCTGTGCTCTGATAGGCTATCGTTTTACATTGGGGTGGGCTTAACGACAAACCCGGAAGTGCCAATTCTTTGCGCTTTTATGCAAAACAAAGTTGCCAATCTCAGGGAGACAATTATTAACTTGGTGTTGAAACGACTGTGTTCACACAGAGTCGTGTCATATTGCTTTCTGTGATATCATTAATCAGGCGATTGTTTTCACTTCATCACTGCCACAATGGATCACTAGATATTTTCCCCAAAATACTAAATGGCATAGGTGAGTGTGGTGGAGCCCGTTCGATTGATTGATAATATTATTTCACGAGGTTGCAATAACATCTATAGTTCAGTCTATGGCAATTCTCAATCAATCTTTTGCCTGTGTGTCGCTGTTTTTATAACACGCGATTTTATTAATAGCAGTGAATCAAGAGTTGGTAAAAAAAAAAAAAAAAAAAAAACTTTTGGTGAAACTGACTGCTTGAATGACGTTTTGAATGAATACAATTAAAACAGTTGGTTGGACAAAAAAGGATTACATGTTTGAAATACCGAATGATTACACGAGGCCAGAATTGGGTTTTTTTTTCTAAATCTTGGAAATAAAATGGACTGAAATTTAAGCTCCGCTTGTTAATTGTCTAGATGGATGGAAAGCAGTTTAAAGGGGGAGGAGGAAGAGGTGAGGGAGAACCGAGCAGATAAGGGCTTACTGGCTGTCTGCTGCTTGGAGCCCTTTCTTTTTAATCAAATATAGGTCTAACATTCTCTTCAGCTGGGATTTAGACACCGACATCACGGAGAGGAGCTACCGAGGGGGTGAGGTAGCATGGTATTCGACAGGAAGGGCGATCATATCTGCTTTTGTTGTGCCTAAACGGAGTCCACGGAATCGGTGATCAGCGTCCGACATGGGGAAGGAGGTAAATGGCGTTTCACGGAGCCGGTTTGAGGTGGGTTCACCGACATCATTGTCTGACAGTCACTGATTTTTCACTATGTCTGGACGGTGTATACTTTTCAAAACAAGGCCTGCGTTGTTGCCGCCGTGTTTATTGTACAAAAATCGCTTATGGTGCAGCTTCCGCAGTCAGTGTTTGGGATTAGTTGTTGTTTTTGTCCTGACAACAAACACCCGGGCCTGACATGTCTTGCGTTTTGCCACACGAGTGTGTCGTTTTTAGCCCAGAAGTCGTGCACTGGGTTAGTGGATCGTTTAAAGGTCCGTACATGTTTCCATTTGCCGTCAAAACAAAGACAATGAGGCTACACAGAGCACCCCGAATACACACCATATTAGCACGGACCCGAAGAGACGTCTAGACACGGTTCTCCACCAGAAAACGGCTGGACATGAATCGAGTCAATCGGTTATTTCTCCTGCGCTTTATGAGGCTTATTTGGCTGCCTATTTTTTCGTACTGACGGCGGCTGCGGTGGAGGGGGCCTCGGCTTGTGACTGCTACATGAACCCGTGTTAGCTCGGGACTAACAACAAACAGGCCCATGCATATGACAGGTCCTAAATACTGGATATATTACGAGGCACGCGTCGGCCATTTAAAGTCACATAGATGCTTCTGGTTTCTTGTTGTTCTGGAACACGATTGTAAACTTTGTGTCGCAGCCACGCATGCGTAGCAGAAGAATTTGGTCCAGACAAATGCTGTGTGTCAGTGACATTGGGGCCGTGGAGCATGACGACTCGGTGTGGTTTAATCCCTAGCTAGCGTGGGATTTGTGTGTGTGGTTTTATTTATTTTTAACGGTGCAACAGCTGACTGGTCAGAAGATTCAGGCCGTTACCTTCTGCTCCGACAGCTGCGAAGCTGTTGGCAAGTTCGCGGGGATTAACGCAAGGAAGAACCGGATGCAGTGCCTCTTGACTTCAAAATAAGAGTTTCCCCTCTTCATATCACTACACCATAAAATAAGATGAATTTGTTTACCCTTCTTTTGAAGTATCTTTTATTTTTTGGCCAGATGTTTGCTAGGAAATTGAAATTGGAACATACTATATATAATTGCTGCATATTCTTTTTTTATTTATATTCCAACATTAGTAGTTTCTTTGTTAAATTGGTCGGTAGCAGTCATGAGTGGTTGCTACAGGTGTTGAGTTTAAACAAAGGGAACTTAAGTGAGGCAAACTCTTCATTGTCAGCTGTTGTGCTTGAGCTACTTCATATCAGGGAAAATAATTTTAATGTACCTCATCAGGTTACTGTCATCCACTCCAGTTGTCATTGCAAAAAGGGCTGCTCTCTCCTACAGTCCTGTCAATTTCATGACTGTATTGGCCAGAGCATAAGCATACTTAAAACCAACACAAAAAGTGAAATGTCTAGTCAAGTTATTTTGTGTTTTTCATCAATTTATATTCTATAAACAAGAACACACAATATAAAATAATATTGTGTCCATTTGGAAACACCGAATTTTTCCTCATAAACTAAATTATTTTATCATATTATTTTAGATTTATTGCTCTTGAGCATATCAATGGCTCCAGTTGTGGATGATTGATTTTGTTTTTAACTGCGTCATCGTTTCGAATTGATTGAGCTGACGTTAAAAGCTTTGTCTGTTTAAAAGTGGAAAGGAAATTTGGAAACATTTTCATCTCTGTTCCCTCGCTGGGTCAGTGCCACTGAATATAAAGCTGAGCAGAAGAAAACATAATGCTCACATTCATGCAGAATTGGGTTCATTTTGTGTCGCCACAAAAGAGCCCTGTTTTTTTTTTTTCCCCGTTGACCACATGCATCTGTTTCCTTAGAAATGCCTTCGAACCATTTGGGCACTGAGCGGCGCTGGTGATGAGCTACGGCGGCATATTCATCCAAATAATGGGGGAAAAAAAAAAAGAGTGTCATGATCATGATTTTTGGATGTAACACGTGTGCTCGCATGTGTGTGCACAGAAAGGACAAAATGCCCATCCTGGTTGAGGTTTATCTTCAGCAAAAGAATGGATGTGGCCAGATGTTCTTGTCACTGTAAAATCTCTCAGTTCCTCTAAAGGATGGAAAGTCTGCTGTTTCCATTCAGCATGTAATTACCTAGTCCTTAATCGACTCCAATGTATCGTCTCATTGTTTAGAAAGGCTTTTCTGCGGATTACACGCTCACTGCATCTCTCATATTTGTTGAGCTGCTCATTAGCTGTATGCTGAAAATTGATTCAAACTTTACACCCTTCACACTTCACGTTGATTCCCTCTAGGTTTGTGAGATTAGGACGTTTTTCCATGTGAGTCTCATGTGTTCTTTTGCTTTTTGTTTCAGATGTTCACAAACAGCGATGAGGCTGTAATTAATAAGAAGTTACCCAAGGAGCTGTTGCTAAGGTAAGTATTTAAAGAGGCACCTTAACATTCTTTGTTTGCCCTAAAGTTTGAACCAGCAGCGTTTTATTTGATGAAATGCTAGCGTGGTTAATAAAGATACAAAACAAAATGTATTTTATTGGCCTTCCATTAACAGGAAATAAACACAAATAATGTATATATCAAAAAATACATTGCTCAAGAGGTGGTGCAGAAAAAGGGTGGGCGAGTAACAGCTGGGGGGCATTGTAAAAGGGTCTAGGTGGTGTCCTGCCAGACAGATGGTGAGGAAGTGCTGACATTGCGAGTCGTATGTCACTTCTTGTTCGTGGCAGAAACGGCTGAAAAATGGGTAAAATCCCAGCCAAGGTGGCCCCAATACTGCTAAAGCACTGGGGAGAACCTTGCAATGGCTATCCTCTAATGCTCGAACATACACCTGGTTTCCCATTTGTCATCGAGGTCTATCTCCATCAGTATTTTAGCAAGTTCTTCAGAAAACTCGCTAAAAACTTCTTCAGAAAAAGTGCTAAAGTTTTCTGATCAAGTTTTTTATGGTACTAGAAAACTGCTTGTCCAACACTGATGCACCTAAAAGCGCATTGATGCTCCCTTTACGTACAAAATCGTACCTTGGTATTGCTGTTCACCAATACATCCACCAGGGGGAGCAGCCCACAGTCGAAGGTAAATGACAAGACAAATTCCAAAACCAATGTGATGACTGTGGAAGTAGTATTGATAATGTACCACAAAAGACGAAACGGAGGCAGCGTTGTAGGAGGCGATGGTTGGTGAGGCGAAAATATGGATGAAATTAAGGCAGACTATAGACAGTAGGCGCCGTCTGTATCTGGATCCATAGGTAAATAGGCCTTTAATCTTTGTAGGTCGTGAAATCAATGCACACTGGTTTTTGAGGGTATGTGACCTCGGGGAATATTCTTTTTTGCCGCACTAGAATAAAGTGTAATTGCACATCAACTCATGATTTTTTTTTTTTTTTGGCGAATTGATGCACTTTTCTGTTAGAGACAAAAACAATGTCAATACAGTTATTCTTTATTGTAAGTTGATCTATATTAATTTGTTTTTTAAAATGTTAACAAGGATACAATGTTATGCAGAGGTGTACTTATAGTAAGTTAGTATGTTTTCTGTTTGGCATATGCTTTCCAAAAATGTTTCACCTGTCATAGAAAGTGCCATCGAATCCTTCACTTTAAGATTCAGTTACCCATTAAATTTTTTTTTTTTTTTTTTAATCCGATGGCAACTTACAGCAGTGACATCAGCGCCTGAATAGATTCCACTGGCAGACACAGTTGGTACCTGCAGTGGAGAGCTCGTGAACAGGGAAGGTGGGAACTCCCAGGTGAAACCTGAAACCTGTGACCTGGTTGCTGATAATTATCAATGAATTAATATGCCGTCTTTTGAAGAACGTTATCATTGTAATGACATCCGTCAAAACCTGTTGCTCAAATTCAAAACGTGGCCTAGAAACAGATTTCTGAAGGTGAAGCTGTTGTCTAGAATGAAAAAAATAAATCTAAATCTAAAAATAAATGCCGTTTTTATTTCTTGCTAAGTGTAAAATTGAACCTCCATTCTGATTAAATTGGTTTAATCTGTGGTGTTGCACAGACCCGTGAGAAAGACCAGCGAATAAAGTGCTTTTTCTTTTGAAATATCGATTTCACAGGCTGAAAAAAATATGCAGTTGGAGGGTGTTTTTCTGGATTCTGCTGCTTCCCAGCCAACACTGTGAGCACATCGGCTTCCTTGTGTGAATATAGCACTAGTCAGGTTAATATTGGGATATTGCAGGCTGTCTGCGTCAATGAGGACAACAGACCAAATTTACAGCGCCCGCGTTGTTCACAACGGCGCTTAAACTTTAATTAAGAACATTCGCTGGAGGCAATGAAACATTTTAATTGATTTCGGGTGCAAAAAAAAAAAGTCAGGCGCCCCAGAGCAGCTGCCGAATGAAGGCCATAACTCAGGCTTGGGCTCACTGCTGGTGCAGTGACTCTCTGCTGCCGACCGCAGGTGTGCGATTTGTGAGGTCGAAATGCTGCGCTGAGATTTGGTTGGCTGTATTTAACTGTTAACACTTTAGTATTTTTTAAATCTGGTTTAATGTTTAAAGCAGTTGGTCGACATGCAGCCCATCCTTGGTTAATCTCTGTCCTGACATGATGATGCATTTCAATGTGTTACTCAAGTGGTTTGGAATTTTTAGGAAGTCTTTTCTCGCCTAGACCTAACTCTATGTGATAATTCTATTAAGATTTTGACTTCTTTTGGCTTCTGTCAGAGTCTAAACAAAGATTTCAATAGTTGAGTACTTTTAAATAAATAAAAAGAAATGAATAAAATACATTTTAAATGAAAAAAAAATCAGATTTGCTTCAAAGAAAATAAAAATTTTACATTACAAGCCACGGCTGAGCAACTATGAAAACAACTTTATTATTATTAATATTAAGTGACACTAAGAAAGTAACGGCACTTGATGTAGTGCATTTTAACTGGTTGCTGACGGGTTCACTAGTCGGCTCGTAGTAATGTTATCGTTCTCTTCTGCCATAAGAAGAGAAATGCCTGAGGCTGTGGGACCACCACGACCCAAAACGTTTCTCATTAAAGACACTTCAAAGGTCACATAAACTTTCACACCACATTTTGAGCAATTAAAATTCAAATACAGTATAAAATTTCAAAACATTATTTTACACTTAGCGAGTCTTTACAACAGTTTACATTCATAAAAAAAATTATATTCCATTTAGCACACTACAATCAGCCATATTGGCGTGTTTGTAGACGTCGTACGCCGACGAGTCGACCTATTGTTAAGGTAGTTGGTCGACTGTCAAAATAGTTAGTTGCAGCCCTAACTTGTGATTCTGCTACACTCGGAGATATAATATCACAGTAAGATTGGGGAACACATGTTGACTATAAACCAATTACTTATCAGTTACTACAAACTTTCCGTGACTAAGACACTAATCTACACTTAATAATTACTGGGTAATATACTGTGAATGCACATATTAATAATTCATTTATTTAGAGTAATGAATGTTTCCTAATGTAAAGTGTGCCAATATCACACTGTTGGTAAAGTTTCTACCCCAAGGTAGTTTGTATTTACTGTGTAAATATTTTTCAGTCAAACAAGATGGGTAAGAAAATTATTATATTTTCATACTAAAAATTATTTCACATTTTCGCAGTTGAAATAAAACACTGACACTTAAGGTCCTTTCAATTTTTTTTTCTTCAAGTCCCATGTTAGCTGAGGTTATTTTCTCTGTATTGACTTCATTGGATTGCTAAAATGCTCATGAGCCCATGAATGGTTTCTTAGCATCTTGTAGCGTCTTCACTCGACACTGCTCAATGGTGAGTGTTGGCTCCGTGTTTCCTCCTGTTGAATTACTGTAATTTCTGTCAGCCTTATCGATCTGTTTTCCTTTGTAAATCAAGTGGGTGCGGCTAATATTCTATCGCTCTGAATTTACGGCCTTGTTCTGAATTTAAGGCCTGAAAGGTGGTCACATTTCTTTCATACAAATGTATCCAACATGAATTAATAATACGGCGGGGTGCCTTGGCTGTGTTTATCGACTGTATGGGATGTGTTTTGAGTCTGACCACAGTATTTTGGCTCAGTTTACCCCAAGACCCACTTGTGTGTGTCTTCCTCACGGGGCCCCGTCAAGAATAAATATCGGCTCCAAACAGGGTAAACACATCGATCCTGCTGACAGTCAAAGACAATATTAGCCAACTTACTCACACCTCTGCGCTGTGTGTGAAGCAGATGCTGGGTTGTATCACGGTAATAGTGCAGACAGATTTCTGCCAAACCGCTGAGCAAATGAAGAAACAACCTCAATGTTTTAGACTTCAGTCATTGGATTATTACATTTGATGTTACAATATTGTTTTCCTTTATGCAAAACTAATAACAAAATATGTTGACGTAATCGATCTGAGGGTTCTGTCTTTGCGTTCCCCTCAGAATCTTCTCCTTCCTGGACGTGGTGACCCTCTGTCGCTGTGCTCAAGTGTCCCGGGTGAGTCCATATTAAACGCCAGTGTGAATGCATTGTGTCAACTGAACCCCTAAATATTCTTTCTGCCTCCCAGTCCTGGAATGTCCTGGCTTTGGATGGCAGCAACTGGCAACGAATCGACCTCTTTGACTTTCAGAGGGACATTGAGGTGAGTGGGGATTCGGAAACACTTCATATTTCATTCTGCTAAGCATCAGTCATCCATCAGTAGATCACATCAAGACGATTTCTGATGCGTGAAGATGTAGTTGTTAAAATAATTTTCTGAATTGACTCAAATGCTACTTATGTTCTTGCTTTCCTCGACTGGAACGTGAGCTAGAACTCCAGACACAATGACCTTTCTAAAGTCTGTGGACAAATGTTTGTCATCTTATTTCATGGAGGACCTTTGTTTTGCTTTCCAAGAATGTTATCGTCTAAATTAAACAAGCAAGTGAAAGTGAAGAGAACATGGTGTGCAGTCGTGATTTGTATGAGTGAATCATGAATTTTAATAGTATTTTATCACCTGCTTTAGCTTTGGCTGTATTCTGTTCATCAAGTTGTCATGTCAATCCAAATTTCATTTTGCACCTGCGCTGTTTTAGCTCAGATATTACTGTGTAAAACGGTTACTAAAATGGCACTTTTTTGATTTGATAAAAAATGATATTGCGTGGTGATGATGGAGCGCGTTCCAGGCTTGCAAACACATTCAGAAGCACTGACCTACATTCACCATCTACATCAATATTTGTTCCATGAAACCGTGCATTTATTCTCTGTGGGTTCTCCTCGTATTGTTGGCATTTCGCTGAGATACTGCGGCGCTTCAACTGAATATATGTGGATGTTGGATTTTTGTCCGGTCAGGTGTCTGTTCTCAGTGTGTGGGCCCTTGTAAATAGAATTGAAACGGCAGCCTGAGAACTGCAGTTAAAAGATGATCCCTGTTGTTGTATCATACTACCGTTTTCTGTAGTATCTACGGACTCTCTTATTGTGACATTATAGTGGTGGTGTTGATCTGGAATTATATCACATAATTCATTTTTATTGACCAGAACAAGGAGCATTATTAAATGTCAATAGTTCAGATCAGTTGAATTCCTGCTAGTTTTCAGTCCTCCAGGTCGGCCATCTTTGATGTTGTTCTAATAATAATGTGACAAAATTGAAGCTATATGTGTCGAATGAATTGTAGGTTTTAGTCAAGATTCATCACATGTTAACGTTCCATACCAGAATGATCAAATTGAATCTGTACATAGAAACTTAAACAGAGTGAAAGTGGCCCATTCATGAGCTAAAACCTTCCGTCCATCAGCACAACCTAATTGAGTCTCTTTCATTGTGGATGTTTATTTATTTTTTATGTCTATAAACCAGCAGTCTTGCCCGCAAACTAAGCCAGTGAAGTTACGGCTATATGAGCTAGAATCGATTGATAATGCCTTTATAGCATGACGCCATTGTGTCTCCTGCAGGGCCGAGTGGTGGAGAACATCTCAAAGCGATGTGGAGGGTTTCTAAGAAAGCTGAGTCTCCGTGGGTGTCTCGGCGTAGGGGACAGCGCGCTGAGGTCAGGACAGCCCCTCCGTACGCTGCTGTCCATCAGCCGTCATAAACGCTCACCACTTTACTCTCCCCTTCAGGACGTTCTCCCAAAATTGTAGGAACATCGAACTGCTTAGTTTAAACGGCTGCACCAAGATCACAGACAGGTAAGGAAGCAGTCCAAGCAGCAGTTAAATTCCTGTTCCAAACGTATGTTGTGTCTTTGCTGGTGTCTGCAGCACGTGTAACAGTCTCAGCAAGTTCTGTCCGAAGCTGAAGCACCTGGACCTCGCGTCTTGTACCTCAATCACCAACCTGTCGCTTAAAGCTCTCAGGTGGGGACCGTCAAGTGCCTTTTCGTTACACAACGATCGAGAGTGAGAGACGAAAGGAGTGATGTTTGGTTTTCTTGAAATTGCCATTGTTTCTTGTTGTTATCAGATTGAGGGAAGTGAAACCGAAATCTTCAACTAATATTAGCATTTGTTTTTGGCATGGTTTTTGTTCCCTTACTATGTTTGTGCACCACTTCAGCACGCACAATGGTCACGTTAAAGTCCCACACCCTTGAGCCTGTCATCGTTTGCATTCACTCACCACAGATATCAGACACCGCCCTTGTCTTCTACTGGTGAGCATCTCTCCAGTGGAGTTTCCTCCTGCTTCACTCAGCAGTCTGTTTCAATGTGTAGCCCAGAGCTACTGAAGTTTTTTTCAGAAAGAAAGCTGGGGCTCAATGCCCTTCCCGTTGAACAAGAATTTCAAGCATTCTCACGTTTTGTTTTCTTTTGGAGGATCAACATTATGTAAACGCTGCATGGGTTTGTACTTTCCTATGCTTATCCAGCTCCTGAAGTGGTTTACACCAAGGACGCCATTACAAACATTTGAAACGAACACGACTGTAGCAGGCATCGAGCCAGAAATTTTTTTTTTTTCATCATTGTTGTTTTCCGTGTCAACTTCAACTCAAGTCCCACCTTCTCCTCCACAGTGAGGGCTGTCCCCTGCTCGAGCAGCTCAACATCTCCTGGTGTGATCAGGTCACAAAAGATGGCATCCAGGCTCTGGTCCGTTCCTGTCCTGGACTCAAAGGCCTGTTCCTCAAAGGCTGCACACAGGTACCGCTGCCCGGGACTCTGAGGAGACTCCTATGTCGTGATGTAGAAGAATAATAGGCCTTTTGTTTTGGTTTTATTCAATCAATACCATCTTTTTTGTCAGAGTTTCAGTGCTTTTGTTTTGTTTCCCGTGTCTCTACAGTTGGAGGACGAGGCACTGAAGCACATCGGTGCACACTGTCCTGAACTGATCACGCTCAACCTTCAGACGTGTCCAGTAAGTTCATATGAAATGTCTGCGAATCACAGCATTGTCCTACTAGCACAGACCTGGGCAAAGTGCGGCCATATACGGCCCAATGCCTGTATTTCCGTGGCCCGTTTGATACACTAGAACTAGAACTAGTCTGTCCAGCAGTAAATAAAGCATGTTCTTGTTTAAGACTAAAATGTTTCATTTTTGTGTTTTTCTTGTTCCTCAAAATACATTGATTAATACTGAAAATATATTTTGAAATAAATTGCCTTTTTATCTTGAACGTCTAGTCCATCGTTGATTTATATTCAAATTAAGTGCATAGAAGATGAAATATTTCAATAGGTTTCATGGCATATTTACACTTCTTAATACCCTCATCCTCCTTCTTAGGTTCATTTTGTCTTTGTTACTTAAGTATATATTTTAATAGCTATTTTTCCATCAACCGTTATAGCTTTTAATGCGGTCCTTTAGGAAATTTAATTGCCCAGGTTGATTTAAAATAATAATAATAATTAGAAGAATGGAACAAAGTTGGTGGAAGCTGAAATGGAAAGAATTACATTAAGCAATAATAAAATAAATTATAGAATCCAGGGAAATTCCAGGGGGAAGAGTAAATTGTGTGAGAAGTATTGAGAGAGAATAACAAAGATTTGTACCACTACAAACTATAGTAAAATTAGAAAAGCACCCAAGAAGGATCACAGCCTTTTTGAGTGTTACTAGATTTTGTAGCAAAGAGCGCAGTGGTTCAGCAGGTGTCAGTAGCGCTCTGGAGCTCACTTGAATGACCCACACAGTAGGGAGGAGAAGAAAGCATTCCAGCTGTCACAGAGAGAACTTCAAAACAAATGTTTAACCACCAAGTTTTCAACATCAAATACACGACCACTCAAAGGAAATGTTTATAGTTGTTTTCTGTCCATATATTACCGAAGAAATTCTGTTGTCTGACACATTGACCCGGGACACACAGAATGGTCTTTCAGCTCTAAAAACAATGCTTGAGATGGTGAGTGACTGGAATTTGGCAATGTCTACACCTTCTCCATGTCTCTGTGAGCAGCAGATCACTGACGAAGGTCTCATCACGATCTGCCGGGGTTGTCACCGTCTGCAGTCGTTGTGCGTGTCGGGCTGTGCCAACATCACAGACGCCATCCTGCACGCGCTGGGACAGAACTGCCCTCGCCTCAGGTCAGTCTACACGAAGAGTGAGGGAGGAGGTGATAACATGAAATCCACGTCTGAAACCCACAGTGTGTTTTAAGAGTTCATGTTCTTCACGCTTCTGCTTAAAGCTGCACAAGCTGGGCGGTTTATTTTCAGTGTGACCCATCTGATTGTATACAGTCACTTCAGACAGATTTTCTGCATAAACACTTCTGTAAGGAAGGCAGATGGTGGTTCAGAGAAATATGTGCTGTGTGTAAAGCTACACACCTGCGAGCTGTTTGTTTGTTTACTTCACATATCGGCGTGACTCAGACGCCTCAGTGGGCTACTTTTATCAACAGTCTGGTCCTTACACTGTACCTGCCTACGCATGCATCACTTTTGTAAAGGATTAACAAAGAATTCTTGTTCATGTAGTAGGTTCCATTCTGCACTTTTGTGTGTGCCTGAATGTGTGAGTGTGTGCATGTGTGTGGTCCTCCAGTTGTGTCTATGCTATTCTGTTGTTCGAGGCCTCAACTTTGTCAGTGTCTTATTTCTTTTCACTGAAAGAGCATGTGAAAATACAGACCTTAGTCTTCTTTAGATCATCAACATGGCCTCTTATTCGGTTCTTTGGTTCCACTAATGGACCACCCATCGGTCAGTCGGCCAGTAGAAGCTTCCCATGCAGTGTGTCGTCTTGAATAATATTAGTAATAATGCTAATGCTGATCATAATAACATCATATCTATCGCTTCAGATGTTCTAAGTTATATTCATGCAGCCCTTGTGAGGTCAGATCGGAATAACAACAATCTGAATTTTAAATTCTTGTTTTCTTTTTCTTCTTAATTTAAAGTGAAATAATTTGTGACAAGTAATATTCATTTTTGCAGTGTTTCTGTCACTCAAAATAAATGTTTTCAGAAAGTACCTTGAGATAAAGTGCCTTTAAAAGAAAAGAAAATAATATTTTACCTACTTATGCTACAAAGTTCTTAACAGAGCTTCTAATAATTCTGCCTTATTTTGAGAATATTTAACAAAAATGCAATGATAGTCAAATAACTTGAACAACAGACTCTCATTGAGGAGGTGATGTTTCCCACTTTGTCTCTCATAACCACCAGAAAGACCACCAAGCTGCTCAGTACTACGTCACCAGCTAAAAACACCAGCACAGTGCTGTTATTAAGTGGAAGGCCTTGAGTTGAAGAGTTGGGTAACACTTGGGATGAAATATTGACAAACTACTTACATTACTACTTATGGTGCTGTTTGGAATGAACTATTCCAGGGTGAAATGAGGTCAAATGTTTCTAGATGCTAAACAGTACTTCATATTGATTGATGACTCTGTTATTTTGCTTCTAGCATCTGAATAAGTTGTTTACTTGTGGTTTGAGTGTTCATGCTATGAGATAGTTCTTCATGTTAAGTTTAGAATATTTTTCCCCCCACAGGAAAAACTACTACTTACGGTTGCACACTCACAGCACGGCACATTTTTTTTAACCGCTCGACAGTCATGCAGTCAAAATAAAGTCCGGCGGCCGGCATGTGAAGCTGCTTCTGAGGCTGCATTTCTCAGTTCAACATGGCCCTCAATGAGACACTCATGCTGCTGTGTATCAACAGAAGGTCAGCCATTAGTGGCTGACAGTGAATCAGTGCTGATGCGTCTGTCCTTTTCCAGAATACTAGAAGTGGCTCGCTGCTCTCAACTTACAGACGTGGGCTTCACCACATTAGCGAGGGTGAGAGAGCACACTGTCACACGTGTGCCGCAAAATACCTGGCTGATCACGCCGCTTCCTCTCTGCAGAATTGTCACGAGTTGGAGAAGATGGACCTAGAAGAATGTGTTCAGGTATTCACGCCACACTCTCACAGTGTCTGAGTCCCCTCCCGCTCTGACAACCGTGCTGCTGTGATATGTCCAGATTACAGACGGAACACTCATCCAGCTATCTATCTACTGCCCTCGGTTACAAGTCCTGGTGAGTGATGGGAGTCTGTGGTGCTTCAGAGCTGGATGTTAAATACTCGGGGCTGGTTTCAGAGTCTCTCCCACTGCGAGCTGATCACAGACGACGGCATCAGACACCTGGGCAGCGGGCCCTGCGCTCACGACCGGCTGGAGGTGATCGAGCTGGACAACTGCCCCCTGATCACAGACGCCTCGCTGGAGCATCTGAAGAGCTGCCACAGCCTGGACCGCATCGAGCTCTACGACTGCCAGCAGATCACCCGCGCCGGCATCAAGAGACTCCGGGTCAGTGGCCTGTCTTGTCGCGGGACACAATCAGACGACCGAATGTAAACGTTCCTCTCTTCCACAGACCCATCTGCCTAACATCAAAGTGCACGCATACTTCGCCCCAGTCACTCCGCCCCCCTCGGTCGGGGGCAGCCGTCAGAGGTTTTGCCGCTGCTGTGTGCTTCTATGATGTAACGACAGCAACCCCCTCCCAACCCGACCACCGTACCTGATCCCTGCAGCCCACCACTTGACCGCCGACCTGCTGTCCTCATCCCAGCTCCCTCCGCTGACAATGCTGGTGTGACCCCGCCCACCCCCGCTTTGGAGCTTCAGAGAGAGGAAGAGAGGGTAAAACCTTAGTCCAAAACATTCCAAAAAATGTCCCCCCACGACACGCAAACATCTGCATGTGTACAGAAACGCCTCATTCCTCAGTATTAAGAAGAACGTTGTAAAAATGACGACTGTTTGGAGACTAAAAATAATGTTCTGGTGGTTCAGCTGACTCCTTTTAAAGCACTTTAAAAAAACACAGATGGCGTCATAAACCCACAGACACACATTTCATATTGTTGTTGGCGGTGTTTACTAGCCGGAGGTGGAACTATTGAGCAGTGTTGATTCATTTTAAAAGCTCCAAGTAAATATTTGTCCAAAATACGAAGATTAAATGCAGCAAAAAAGGGGTATAACATTGTGAAAGGTCAAAAAGTCCTTTCCCCTCTCTCTGGCCAATCAGAAGCTTCAAAACTACTGACTCAAATATTTTCTTATTCTCAAGTGGGAGGGGCTTAAAAAAGATGCCAAATGTTGCATGCAACTCTTCCTAGTTTAAAAAAAAAAGAAACTTAAAATGTACATAAGTGAGGACAGCAGCGTGGGAGGGATGTGTGCGGAGGTCAGGTCTCTCCAACGGAACGACGGCGAATGTGAGCTGGAGTTTTGGACGGGGGAAACATTTAAAAAAAAAAAAAAAGAAGACACTACTATTGGAATGACTTTGACTGAGGAATTCATGGAAACCGGTTCGTCAAACAATGGAAAGAAAAAGCCAACATGAAAAACAATCAAAACTTTTTTTTTCATTAGTTTCCTCTTCAGAGATGATTCCGCTCTGCTGGCGGCTCTCCCAGTGTCGGACCCGATGAAGCTGCAACTCCCATACGGCCTTGCAGGGAATGGAGTGACGATGCCCGTTGCACCCTGCCACCTTGTGACCTCCGTTTTTTTGTTTTTGTTTTTTTTTTTTTTTGTCTGGGACCAGTGATGCTGCTGCAGGTTGGAGGTCAGAACAGACAGCTAGTCACTTTTCACAAGTTAAGGCAAGAATGATGTCACAACGGAGGGCGATACTGATACTTTTTTTTTCCCCTCCTGCACAAGCGCCCTCGTCTTTTTTTCGTCTGCCACCTGCCCCTGAAACTGGTTTGTCTCCGTTTCTGATGGATCTCAGTCGTTTTTTTTTTTCTTTCTGTTTTGGTGTGGTGTGGATTGCGCCTGCTAATGTGTTTTGAAGTTCGGTGTCTCCACGTTGAAACTCAGCCCTCTGTTCAGTCCAAATCTGAGACGTGTTTTTATTCAGAGTTTAATGTTACCGAGTGTCCGAGAGGACGTTTTAGCACCAGTGCAATTGTAATAAAGGTGAGCAGCAGTCTAAATTGTTATGTATGAATGAAGTACGTTTTACTTATTGAATGTTACCATCAAGGTGAAGATGGGTCTTTAAGCATTGTGTGCCACTTTAGCAATTTTATTTTCTTCAAATCCCCAAGTGTGCTTTCTGCCCCTCCTTAAATTCATATGCCTTTCCAGAAACACCCAGTTGATGCCCGGATTCATCCATATTGCTCATAAGTCAATGTGGGCTCATGATGTACTTCCACAATCCTAAAACGGCTTTTATGTTTTGGCAGTCTTCAGTGAATGAGCGATAAGTGTTCAACTGAATAGCTGTGTGCGGTATTTGAACAATTTAAAAAACTATTTGTGCATCACTACATAAGGGTCCCTTTTTAAAAAAAAATAGTTTGGTTATCGGATATATATTTTTTAAAATTACTTTCTATTGGCTTTTTTTAAACTGATATAAAACTTATTTTAGCCATCTGAAATGCTTATTGGCAGCAGCATTACTTATTTTCAGCCTGTGCAACTGCTTCTTTATTTTCAGCAAGTTTTTAAAACACAACAACAAACACATCAGTGGTGTCAGAGTGATAGTGTTTAGTTTACTGGCTCACTGTTTCACACTCTATCCAGTCATTTTTGCGTTTTCATTGCTTTTCATTGTTGCTCACGTAGAATGAAGATTTGTGTTAAACACACACACCAGTACACCTTTTATTTTCCACATATAATTTCAAGTCCATATCTATATAAAACTAGCTTGTTTTCTCATTTACATTCAGAGTTTATGAATAAATCCACTAAGACTCATTTTCCAACTTGTAAAACATTTTTGACTTCTGAGTTTTTTTTTATTGAAACAGTGCAGCTGAAGTATTTTCTTAATGTTTTAAGGGAATTAAATATTTAGAATTGAAATCATCCCTAAAAATTATTAAGCCTTCATTTTCCCAAAACGGAAACCTTTATTTCCCCCCTGCTGCAATGTTTATTCATGCTTTATAAACTATATGTCGACTGCTAAAATATGTCAACCGCTAACCGTATGTATTTTTTTAAAAAGGGACTCTTATTGCTGGTGTAAACATTTTGTTGCCACGCCAAATCTCCCCCGGTTCCTTGAACCACACCATCACCAGCTGACCTGCAGGTCTATCTCTTGTGTTTTCTCAGTCCCCATCACTGGATAACTGATGACGATTAGGACAGTGGGCATCATGGATTGTCACAAGACAACTTTTCAAAAACAGATCTGACAATGACTTTAGTTTCTATGACTGTAAATCTTTTCCTCCTTTCTTTTTTGTACAATTAACTGATATAAATGAAAATGTACGTATGAATAAATATATACCTATATTATTAAGACTTGTCATGTTCCATGTTTTTTTTTTCCTTTTTTTTTAAATAACTGGTGGCTGTAGTTCAGGATTTCACCAGCAGGTTGCAGCAATGATCCTACAGTGAGATGGCGTCAAGACTCTTGCTGGCTCTAAACGTCCTGACCACTTTAGTGGATGGAAGTATTTTAGCGCAATGTACTGAATTTAGGTGTATTTGTCAAAGCAAATAGTGGTATTAATTTTATTATTTGCTTGGTATGTACTTGAAATTTAGATTTCAAGATTTATCAATTGAACGCCACACAACTCAGACACAAGTCTAAATGTTGTCAAATGATGCCATTTTTTTTTTCTTTTACTCTATTATACTGCGTCATCAAAACCGGAGGTTTTTGGATGTACACGTGTTGTAAACAAGACAAGCGAATTGCAAGGAAAACGGTAAAATTGTCACCGTGTTTTTGGCTGTGACAACAGGTCAATACGTGTGTCACCAACTGCCGTAAGTTTTCACCAATCGTGGAGAAGAATGACAAAACCTGTGAGAGGAAAGTCGGCCCTTGTGGATAGGAAGCTCATCGGCATCATTGCGTATGCTCCGTTTACCTGCTGAGGGCCTTCAACTTCCGGTTTTGATGACTCTGCGTGAATACTGCCCTCACATGTGACGTCTCTTTCTCTATGTAGTTTGGATCTCTTTCACAATAGCAGCAAAAGCTAAATGTGTTTACCACTACATCGACGCAGTGGTATCTCTTCATCCCTCTCTTTTAATACATCACAACATCATAGGGGGGTGTTTCCTTTGATCATAAATGGATGTAGACACACAGTTGAGACAGAGCAAACCAAGATCTGATTTTGTCAGATATAATAAGGCAAATAAGATTCAGTAGAGAAGAGAACGTCTTCTTCCCCTTGGCTCTCCTCCCTTTCTCTGTTCCTCAGGTGCAGTCCTTCAACCGATCGCCGGCTACACAAGGGAAGAAAAAGGCACCACTCAAGCTTCTGCCTTTTGACCTTCAGTCCAGTGCACCACTCAGCCAGTCTGTGTAGCAGCAGGAGAGAGGACTTTTGTTTCTCATTTTCAGAGCAACATTTCAAGAATATAATGAAGAGTTCTGTGTGGCATGATTTAGTTGACTCTCTCTGCCACAGCTGTAGTTGCCACCAGAAAAGGTTTTTTCCAAGAGATTTCCAGCACATGTCAAAGGTGGGAAAAACGGTTTGATTTGGGGCTCATTTGTAGCTTTGTTTTTATTTAAAAAACAAAAGATTTCCCCATTCATTTCCATTGCCTTGGGTCACATCGCCGTCTCTGGTTAGAAACTTCCCAAACCAAAAGTCCTGACTTTGTCAAACACATTGTATTATCACTGAAATAGCTTCCAGGTGATAAATGTGAAGTTAGAAATGAGAAGAGAAATATGTTCACCCTTTTAGGCAGATGCGCCGCTTGTCCTCATTTGCCTCCGAGGAGACGCAGACCAAGGCCACACGCCACCAGGATCCAACTACCGCCACTCTTTCACTGATTTAACATTCGCCTTTAGACGTTTATTTGTGATGTAAAAGCTCATCAATTCTACTTGAGCAGCGGCACCATGACAACCGACCGCTTTTAGGACCATCATCCGCCATATGGGAGTGATTCGGCTCCCTTTGTCTCCCCTGCTCTGCGAGCGGTGAGCAGCCCTTGTCTGTTAATGTTCACCTCTCAGATCACGGCTCACTGCACATCACAAAATGTTTGATTCGTCGCCGCAGGTCCTTTACCAAGAGTCGCTATCATCTCTTCTTTTCTGAGCCACTCGCACTCGAATAAATCCTGACAGCTTTTGAAGTATTTCCTCCTGCGATCAAATCCCCCGTGTCAAATGTAGAAAATAATCGGGAATGCGTTGCCCAGTGGCCATGTTGCTGGGCCACAGCCTTTCCTTGCTTGCTCCTGACACACTCTAAGAAGGTGTAAACCTGGAATGCAAGCAAAGGTTTTCTTTAAAAAAAAAAAAAAAAAAAAAGAGTGCGCCAGATGACATGGCAACTGAAGTATATTAACATTAATATTGTAATCAAAAGTGCTTGTGGAGAAAAAATGCAATTAAAAAAAAAAACAAATGTGAAAATGTTTCATGAGCTCTGTGGTGCTGTGTGTGTGGGCTACTGCCACCTGCTGACCGACTGAGCTCATTGCTATCAACAGTATTTCAAATGCATAAAAAAAACGTTACTGGACAATCCAGACAAAAAAAAAAAAGACTGGCCAAAATGATGGTGAAAAATTACTTTGGGACGCGATTTTTGGTCAGAATGCCCCAAGTGGTTTGTCGTGAAAAATTACTGTACTTATTGTAAATGAGCGGCTTCTGTTTTTAATTTCTTGAAGCAACATGGATTGAGACCAAAGCACAACAAACTCTAATGACACAGTAGTCATTGTTGAAAACAAGGATCTTAAAATGCAAAAAAAAACTCAGCAAAACAGCTTTCATTTAATGACCAGAATAGAGATGTTTTTTTTTCAATTAAAATTCAATATATTTCAATGATACATCATCAAAAGAATATGTATTGAAGACGACTGAACAATGGAACTAGTTTCTCTGCATTCCACCAGCAATATCGATACTTACTACTATACTACTTTATACTACTGACACCTGCCCCTTTACTGTTCTTCAGACTAGGATTTGTGTCTCTTTCCTCCCAGATTCTAATGATTCTTCTACTGCTGATAAACATAACTCCTATACCTAAATGGCAGGCTGCTTGACATGCTCAGTACGAACAGAAAGAGACAGTTTAAAAGTGATTTCTCTGCGACGTGACTGTGGGGAATAAGCGCAAACATTTGAACTCAACGTGCCAAAATCAGCCTGCAGTGTGTTTACAGCTCTGTGCATACAAATGACCTCTGCTTGACCTGTGGGAATGAGCGAGTTTAATAGAACAACTTTCTCTCATGCCTGAATAGAGGTTTGGCTATTGGAACTGTGTCATAATTTGGGTCGCAAAACACCACAGTGAAACATGAATTTAAATGCTTAACTAATTATAAGATGAACATTGGGGCGCTATTTTTGGTTTGCTGTTCTGGTGCTCACAGCCTCTTCTCAGTTCAAAGAACATGACTTGCATGGACTGGTCAGACGTTCAGGCGATGTCCAGTCTGACTGCCAATGTGTCACAGCTCGCAGTCACAAGCCGGGTTGTTGGTGTGTGTGTGTGTGTATATATATATATATATATATATATATATATATATATATTGCAATCACCCACATCAACTTAAAAGAAACTATTTGGAGAAAACTATTTTACCGCTGAAGCTTTTATCACACAGATGTATGAGTCTGGTGATTTTGCCGAGCAATGACAAACCCCTCTGTTGGACTGAAATAACTCCTAAAAAAATACTGTATTTTGGGATAATACAGCTGTTTGTGGAAATTTGTGGAGGATCAACATCAGTTTGTTGCGTTTGCACATTTGAAATAAAAAGAATGCAAGTATAACATCACAATATCCTGCAGAAATAACTAAATAAAATTATACTAATGTCAATGGTTTATTGCAAAACTGAGTGCCACAAAGGTCCATCAATGTCAGGAATAAAATAATCGCAGCAAATATACATATACAACAACAAATAACGAAATCTGCTTTACCCCAAATAACCCCAACCGAGCACACAATTCTCTTTGATCCGCCACTCGTAATATTTGTCCGATTCACGTCTATCAATGTCACGCTGATTCTATTTTTAGTTTCACACGACCCCCCCACTCCTCCTCCCGCGTCTGCGTCTGCTGACGACGCGCGTGGATCCTGGCACAGTTGTAAAAATCTGTCCAATCCTCATCCACGGACGCACAGGAAGGCGTTCCTCCGATGCGGTTTAAATTTAAGAGCGTTCACTGCCTCGCAGCTCAGTTTCCACTGGATTTTATTCACGTCCCCACCTCCCTTTTCTGGATGAAGCCGTTTGACAATTTTTTTAAATTATTTGAATCTTCTATGACGCGCCTTGACATGATTTAAAACGACAAAAGTCTTTATTTTGTTGTGTGTGTGTGAAACCCAAGTGGCTTTTACGCGTCCACTTGACGGCGCGTCAGATCTGGACTTGGAGACGCGCTGTTTTCAATGGATACATCCCAAGGTCTTCCACGTGGAGAAGGTTGTGAAGAGATTTGCTGAAGTCCGAAGTGACTCTTCTTCCTGGCCCCGATGATGACAGAGAATAATGAGATGGAGAGCGACACGCAGCTTCAGCGCTCTCCCAGCACCGTGCCCATCCAGCCCGTGTCGTCCAAGGCAAGTCGCGCAAGTCACTACCTCCTTTTACTTTGCTGTCCTTTACAGAACGGTCAGGAATAGTCCGTCAACTAGTCCACAGTTTGGGTTACATTTTAGACCTGTTACATGTATATTTTTATAAGCCATAGAACAGTTTTCTTGGGGTGTTCTCAATAATAACTTCTGCTGTTTGAGCTGTGTTATTCCCATTTTATCTTCAATATCTCTGCTACACTTGATTCAGAGAAATTATTTATACTGCGTACTGCCACACTCTTATTTATGCTTCGAAGTTTAGCCACTTTCAAATGTGCGATGAACTTGAGCGCAGTCTCCTTGAAGCACCGATCCATTAGTGAATCTCACGCTCCGTACAACAAACTTCAACTTCATCTCGGGATGAGTCTTAACCCCATCCTAAACTGAACATCTCACCTTTTCCAACTGAGAACCATGGTCTTGGTCTTGCTGGACGTGGTCTTCAACATTGTTCTCATCCTAGCTCACCATCCAACCATCGCAGTTGATGTGGGGGTGGGAGGAAAAGTAAAGTTTCCATCCCCTCTAGAAACCTTCTTGGGGAATACAGATGTGTTCCAGGAGACTTGAGCTCACCCACGTGTCTTGGGTCGTCCCTGGACCTCCACTTGATTGGACTTCCGTGGAACACCTCACCAAGCTGCCCAGGAGGCACCCAGTGTTTGTGCTTGGAGTCCTTCCTGCATGGAGTTTTTTCACACTCCAGTCCACTTGTGCAGAGAACTCATGTTTTAGTCACTACCTGGAACATGGGTGAGAGTCCTGCCCTTTTCTGCTTGACCACACCATCCGTTTCCCAACATACTTGAACTCCACCACGTAGTCCCAACTTCCCCATCCTGGCCACTTCCTCAAAACCTCGAGCAAGAGCTTCAAAAAGTAGTGTTGAATTCCGAACAGATGACAGCAATAATACAGAATTCAAGTGGGCAATGTGAGTGGGACACATATAAAGGGCACCTTCTTCTGGATACCTTCAGGAACACTGAGCAACACCTTGTCAAGTGTTATTTTTCTCCCCCAAAAAGTGGTACTGAATGAAAGTATAAATAGGGAAGATTCACATGACCTATTGTGTGGATGACATAGGAACCTTACACAGTTTACATTTCAACGTTCCTCCTGAGTGTTTTCACTCTATTCAAGGCTGCAAGAAAGAAATTCAAACAATCCTCAACCTGACAGTCAGAACGTGTTCTATTCAGACGCTTCTTACCGCCGCACGCTGTAATCTCAGCGCCTCAAGTGTCTTTAGAGAGTGTTATGTTATGACTCAATTTCATTTGTGTGCAGCGTGGATAAACAGTCATTTCAGTGGCTGGCCTCCAACAGCAAGCTTTCAAATGACAGCCGGCAGAAGCATTTTAGGTCATTTGATTCATTGTACCTGACCTGCTGATGCAACACTGGCACAGCTGAGTCTTTGTGAGCAGCGCGTGCCTCCTCTCGCCGCTCCACGCGTTAGCTGTTTACATGCTTCTACTTATGGCAACATGTAGTTTGTCTCTCAACACTTTTTGGCGCCGGGATTCTAATCTAAATCGTACATGTGTTTTGGTGGCATTTGTCTCTCAGAGCCACGAGAAACAACTAACAAGGCTCAGCTGGACTCCCAGTCTCATCCGGTAATTGAGTGAAAGTCCGGCCCAGAAGTCCCGATTGGTATTCAGAAGAGTCGCCTGCCGCTGGAGCTTCACCACATTACGACCATTTATACCATGAAGTCATCATGGCCATTCAATCCCCAGCACCGCTTCTCCCCCTGCTCTGCCCATCGATCCAGTTCGCACCCGCCGACTTCCCAGATCTGAGTCAAAAACATTACAATTCCAGCTCTTGCACTCTTCAATAAACCATCGCAGAAATGTCTCCCGTTCACAAAGTCACGGCTGGATGTTTGCCGTGGGAGAGTTGCCTGAATTACTGTACTATTGAGGTTAATGCCGGCTTGGTCGATGCATATGGAACGCTGTTTGATCCGTAGACATATTCAAGCATCCGACAATCTTTTCCCTCATATATTGCAAACCCTAAATAAAGCCTGTAGGCAACATTTGGATTGTATCTAATCTGAGGGAAGCAGCTCTATGGATTCATGGTGTGTTTAATTAGATAAGAGTGATAAAAGAGAGTGTTGCTCTCTGACAACAGACGCGGCTCCCTGAAATCATCCAGCAGGAGACAAAAAAAAAAAATGCTTGAAAAATAAATGTTTGAAAACAGTGCCAAAGGGCTCCACGGGAAGTGCAGTCATTCTCTCTGGCTCACTACGATCCACTGGTCTATGACCAACTCTGGCACAGAAGTAAGTGGCAGAGCAGTCAGATGGGACGTATGAGCCACAGTCACTGGCCAATTGTGTCTCACTCTTTGGGGATCAGTGTCATCTGGTTCTTTAGCTTCCTCATCTGAGATCCAGGAGCACAGATACAGATCGGCTTTTTCAAATCCATCTGTTGAAAACCTCACTGCTGATTCACCAACTACGACAACAGACAATGCTGGACTGATGAAGGCACTGAGCAAGAACAAGTGTTTTGAAGTCAAAAAATACATTGCACTGAAGTGAAGTATTTCTATCTAGAATTTTCAGCCATGCTCAACATGGATTTGTCAGCAAAAAGAAGAGGTTTTTAGGTGAACTACTATTAAAATATTTAGGCTCCAGCTGCTGGTTTAATGAATTAAACTGACTCTATAGATAAGAGTCACATTGTCACTGGACTATAAGCCGACTTTTTTTTTCCTGCGGCTTATACAATGACAGAGCTAATATATGGATTTTTACAGGCTAAAAAGCGTCATGCAGCCAAAATATTGAGCCACACACAAAACCGATTTATTTACCTTAGTTTCAACCACGTGTTTGCGTGATTCAAGTTCAGAACATTGCCGTGTTTGTGAGTGTTTGATGAGTCTGTCTCCACGCTGTACGCTGTTTTCAAAACTAGTTTGGAAGTGCTTCTCGTAAGCCGAGAGCACCACTGAGCTTTCTACGGCGCAGACAGCACCACTGCACCCGCGGCTTATAGTGCGCCTTTTGTATGAACAAGATCTATTTTCTTTATTAAATGGTGCGCTCTAGAGTCTGGAGTTTACGGTACTTAAAACTCTCTTCACAGGGAATATAGCTTCAAGTTGGCTGCAAGTGCGACCAGTTATGAGTGGGTTTGGAAATTGGAGCGATGCAGCTGCCGCTTAGGGCTCGTGCCCAGCTTGACTGTGTCTAGGTCGAAAGCATGTGGTGCTGCACTAGTGTGTAACCTTTTCCTGCTTCATTGGATGTTAGCTACAAATGCTACACAACCAAGTGAACAATGCCTTCAGAAAATGCTTTGAGTAATGTAAGCCAGCCACTTGTGGAACAGGAACTGTGTTATTCTCTAAACCCAAAAGAAAAGTGGAGTTCACCGCTGGTGCCTTCACATCCGCACATATATCAGCACATGCACACAGCCAGCTAAAGTTCACTTCTCATTAGCGATCCGTGGTTATATAGCAACTGAAAGCCTGGGAATACCTCAAAGAGAACGCCTGAGGTCCTCAGTAATGAATCCTTTGATGGTTTCTGACTGACAGGCGGCAAAGGTGTTGGTGAAGACTGCGACCTGCAAAAACACTAGCTGATGCTACACTCTGACTGTGGCGGCGATGTTCACGATGACTGTAATAAATGTAGCTTATTTTTCAACAGCATTGAAGAGGAAGATTGCATGAGAAGTGTGTGTTCCATGAGTGTGTGTGGTGACACTAAGAAGGAACCAGCGTGTGATTATGCATCTCATATCTTGTATGCAGAGCAGGAACCTGCCATGCATAATGACAAATTGTAGCTGAGCAGCAAAGTGTCAGGACATGAAAGAGTTTTGAAGATCTGCATGCAGATGAACAGCAGAGCTGTTTTCACGCTTTGTTTTCATGTTTTCTTTCTGTCGCGCCGAGCTGTATGTTTTCTGATCTTCCTCTAATTTGATCACTCTAATAACTGTAGTAGTCTTTTGCTTCTGTTGTTGTATTGAACTGCGGTGTTTAATGTGTCTGACTTTGGCCCACGGGGAGACTGGCGATGAAACCTAGTGGCTAGAATTGGATTAGAACTTAATATCCATCCATCCTCGTCCGCTAATCCTTGGCCAGGGCAGCAGCTTCGAAAGTTTGGGCCAAAAGACCTTATCCCGGGCAACATCCACCAGTTCCAACTGGTATCCCTCCACCTGGTCCTGGGTTGAGCCTTCGGTCACCTCCTCAAAACACCTCCAAAGTGAGGCGCCCAGGAGGCATCCTCATGAGACGCCCGAACCTCCTCAACTGACTCGACTCCACTGCCACTGCCATGGCTTTACTCCGAGTCTCTCCCGAGTGAATTCCTCACCCTATCTCTGCCTGCCACCCATTAGAGAAAAACGTAATATCCATTGAAATAGACCATGGAAACATTCTACGCCTACGCCTCTCTATTTAAATACATATTCAAGAAATGCGGTGCAGTTTAAACCAGGTGTATACAACACAGTATACCGGCCAAATGGTAGTTTTATAAAGTCAAACCAGATTCTTGCATCCCACAGAATACAACCTTGCACTTCAGGTCCTGACCCACCATTGGATGGAGAAATACAATTCAGCCAAAGACATAACCTTCTTGGTAGAAGAGAAAAAGGTACTGATGCAAAACTCTACGTCACACCAACCTTCTTTTTTTAAAGGACAAAACTGCACTTAACTTATGGCTGCACACTAGATGAAGAGTGCCAGTCAGCTCCCGGTGAAAAATGTTGCTATATTAAAGTTTTAATTAATTTAATTTAATTTAATTAAAAGTCTGAATTGCGATTTCTCTGTGTGATTATTTAAATATCCTCTCATAACAAACATACACAGCTTCATAAAAGTGGATAAAAATCAAATTATTTACTTGAACATTTCTTTCCAACATTTTCATTTCTCTCTTTTTTTTACTTTCTGTTCATCCTGAGCCAACCACCCATTTATTTATGCTTTTTTAGCTCTAAAATTAGAGCTGGCATTCGTCCAGGGCCACGCCAGCATTTATGAAATCGGCCGCAAACAATTTAAACTTTGACTCATTACGTTTTCGGACTTACTTAAGAAGCTGCTGCCTGGCCGTTTGGTTCCTGATATGCCGGTGATGGAGAGGCAAAAGTGGGCAAGACAGCCGTAAGAGATGTTACGGCGGGGTTTGATGTTAGTGGTTTAAAAAGGCACCAGCGATGGCGAATTAATAATTCATTTCGCAGGTCAGGTCTCGATGGGAATATGCTGACCCCATGGCAGTGCTTTGCTTTCTGCAGATAGATAGATAGCCAGCCATAAGGGCCTTGTTGTTGCATTAAATTTAAAAGACTCACACCAGAATCAAACCTGCAACCTCCTATGGGATGTGCTGTAGCCACCAGCCACTTCACACTCAGACGCAAACCGATCCGATCGACAGTATTCAAATTTTATGTTCGTAGCAGCCAGTGAAATCAACCTAGAAAGAATAATATGTATATTTTTGCCTCCACAATGTCTATGGACTTGTCTGCTGAAAGTGTTTGGGCAGCACAACCGACTTCCCCGGTATCAAAATGCTGGTCCCTGTCACACCAGACACAACAGCTCTGCCGTGGCTTGACTCTCCATTTCACGCAAGGCTTTCAACGTTGCACAATAGTTGGTGTAGAATGGGGCCATCTTACATTGGCGCTGAAAAAAAATGTTGGCTGAAAAAAAGAATATAGGAATTGAAAAACTGAATATTGGCCGAAACATTTTTGTTCTGAGGTAGAAAACTAGAATATATGAAGATTAAAATTAAGACTGGACAATAAATGTCTCCCAGATATGTTGAGTCGATACATAACTGAGAGTTGCACAATGATAGTGAGAGGCGATGTGACTAAATCTGACACAAAGTTTACACCTGAGAAATGTTTTTTTCAGTGAGTTAATGGAAGGAAACCGCCTGGGTGTTGTCAGCAGACTTGAGCAGCTTAACTGAATGACTGGGTGCTGGTGTCCAGAGAGATCAGTAAATAGATGCAGAACGCTTGTTAACATACTGCTTCCTCTCCCAACCAGCAGTCGGGGATTCATCAGTCTGTCTGTGCGGTGACAGTGGCATTAAATGTTTGGTCCCAACGATTCATTGCAGTCATATTATAATATGTTAAAATATAGCCTGCAAATCTCAAAGACCGCTTCTAGCAAGCCTCTGGCGTTGGACTCAGGGGAGTTGTATCTGAAAAGTATGGGGGGATGTATCTCGCTCTGGAGGTGGGGAAACACTGCTTTTGCTCTGGTGCTTAATGGATGGAAGGTTTAAGACTGTAAGCAGGATTTTGAATTTCTGTTTCTGGCTTTGATGTAGAGGGAGCTAGTGTTTTTCGATTCATGACTTAAATGTACAGTAATCCTTAGGTTGCTCCTTTGAAGTATTGACATTGACAGAACTATGCTGTTGTTAGATGACTGTGATATAAATGCGGCCTGTGATACAGCTTGAGCCATGCCATAAAATGTATTTATCATCATGCCATAATTGACTTCTCATCACATATTTCTGCCCAAGCCCAGCGACATTCTGACCCGACGAAGCACTTGACTCGCAGAGCCTTGCATCTGAGGGACATAAAAGCTCTGTCATTGAATTATTGTCCTTCTCTCATGTGGACGCATTGATTGTGGACATTCTTGTTAGCTACACAAGTGCTCCGGGGGACTGGTGCATGGATCGCTGATGGGAAAATTATGGGCTTTTACTGGTCTGCCGAGACAGCCTGTCGAAGTGAGACCCACAACAGAAGAGACGCTGCTTCAAGGATATCAATAAAGTTGGGTAAATCTGGGATATGGTATCAACATTAGTAGATCATGCCATTTATGTAGCAGAAATGCTTTCCTCTTCCTATGGACAGCTGGCCTCCCTCATTCCATGAGAAGTGATTGTGAAATTGGAGTAGTTTAAACCATGTCTGGAGTCGCTTGAAGACATTTTATGATGGTGGTGACTGAAGGGCCTTTTATTGTCAGTTACGGTTGTTAGTGACTCATGATCGGCTGTACAAAATATGTAAAATGGGTGGAATGAATTGAAGTGTTAGGGTCTCCAAGTTGGTGTTTTCTACTTGGTACCAGCTCTGTGGCAGAGTTTTTTCTAGGGTTAAAAATCTAAAAATAATTCTGAGGTACTCAGTGAATCCACTACCACCATGCATTTGCAAGTGCTCCCATGTGAACAGTATGACCAACCTAATCTGACATTATTGTGATGCACCATCTTTCCCATAGATCATCGAGTTGATGCTGTCCATTGTTCTTCTGGACTCCACCGTTTCTTCTGCGGCACTTCAAAGTCCACAACGCTCTCTCATATCTGTATGTCAAGGAACAGCAATTTCGCGATTGGTTCACCACCCAGAACTTACAACAGATATATTTTTATTGTGACCTTGTATAAATGTTTGTGGACTCAGATTTCTTTTGGACTGACTTGAGGAACCTTTTTGTTGAAGGCATTATCCTGATGCTCTGGGCATTTCCCATAAGGGGTTGAGTGCTTGGCCTTTTGAGGGGCTCTAAGTAATACATGACACGCTACATATAGAACGCCATCCAATGCCTTATCTAACCTCAACCGTCATCTGTCTTTTATGCTGCTCACAGTGAGAACACAAGCCGTGGAAGTTAGAACACGTCCTTCAGTTAAAAACCTAAAGTAATGCGTCCACATGCAATGCTGAAGGCTGCCTTCGCTGTCAGTATAGGACGCCAAAGTCCACCTTCTCAACATCATTATATTACACCATGAGAGTGAAGATGTGTTGTCCCAATTATTGAGGATTTCAGGATTTCCAAGTGACCAAATCGTAGAAGTACGCAATCCAAGATGGCTTCGCTGAACGTAAACGGGGGGCTGAAGTTTTGAATCAATGAAAAATGGCGGACATATCGGACAAATTTGTGTTGCCTCTTCAGGTTTTGTGGTTGAAAATGGAGCATATTCATCAAGACATTCCTTCTATCTGGTCAGGGCATGTACGAGAATAGCTTTCATGGACGTTGCCATTTAGTTTTCGACCACTGGAACGTACTGAACTCAGTTTTGTAGTCACACCCAGTCGACTTCCCACTCCACGAATGTCCAGCAATTGTTGATAGAATTATCTCAAATGTTTTTTTGTTGCTGTTGGTTCCTTTGTCTGTCAAGAGTGTGACTGATAAAGTTGAGAGTTGAAACTTATATTCTGTTTGACTAGCATACAGTCATATCAGTAAAATAAATCTAGTCATGTGTTTTATAATCATGTGGACTGAGCTCCTTGGCGCAGGTCTGCACTGTCTTAGTGCTTTGCTTGTTAATACCTGAATCAAAAGGGCATAAATGCAAGTTGATCTTGGTGACATCATCCGAAAACAATGTTCATCGCAATCCTTGCTTTCATCAGTCAAAAGGAATTTTTCCAAGATAAACTTTTTTTTATTCCACTGGCTTCATCTCGTGTGTGTGTGGCTCGGACACACACACACACACACGGAGACAGACCAATTCGATAGACAAACTGTTTTCATTTCTTGCTCACAGACACACTGAGCTGTAAACAGCATGTCCCTGAAAAGTGATTGTGTTTAGCTGGGAGCGAGGCGAGTGCAGACGGAACACGTTTGCCACTGTCACTGGACCTCCCGATTATCTGCCTGCTCATTTCACCCGGAGCGACGGGGCCACACCCCGCTCACTCAATATCGGGGTCGGAAACAGATGCCCGCTCCCCAAGGAAAGCACTAATAGAAGAATATGGAAACACAAAAAGGCTCCATATAAATGTATGTTTAGTGAAACACCCGGGCCACATCAGATTAGGGGCTTTGACTATAAGCTGCTGGGAGATAATAGGCTTGTGTATGCTGTCTGCTCTGCTTTTATCACCATCAAGAATGGCCCATTCACACTCAGGACCTCTTTATGCTTTTCCATGATTGTCCTCCAGGAGGAAAGGTTTATCTTTTGTTAGCAGAAGTGCGCCTGCAGCATGTGATACTGAGAAGCATCTATTCATCTTCTCCTGGGTAGCTAAACTAGAAGACATGCCTCAGTCAGAGTTGAGACGCAATTGCTCCCTCAAGCAACGTTTCTACACTATCATAGTGAATCCTGAAGAAGCTCTTCACATCGCTAAATACTTCAACAGACTCATCCTGGCATGGAGAGGCAGCACTAGTCCGCCTCCCTGGTCGGCGCAGTTGTGACAGTCTCCTAACTCAGCGTCTTCTATACATCATCCTGTCTGCTGTGATCATGAATCAAAAATCAGGAACCGCAGGAAGCATGGAGCAGATGCTTTGAAAGAGAGAGAAAAGTTGCAAAAGCAGGGCTTTGAGGATCGCACCAGACATGCAGAGACCAGCGGGGTGGGAGGCAGGCTGGTGGAGACAGCAGGAGCAGGAGCAAATGGCATCCTGAATCAGTCATCGCTCTTGTGTTGTAATGGTAGCAAAGGAGAGACTCACAGTATTGAACTGCTTTCAAAATAAATACTTTTAGGTTCTTGTTGTGAACAAATTCACCAGAAACTTTCCAACGTTTTGAGTCTCAGCGTGCCATCGGTGTATTGACTGCTGGTGTCCTCTTCATTCACAGCTCCAGCGACTGAAGCGCTCATTGTCCTTCAAGACCATCATGCGCAGTAAAAGCGTGGAGAACTTCTTCCAAAGATCCTACAGCGACGCACGCCTCCCCTCCGACTTCATCACAGACCCTCCGCCTCCGTCTCCTCCTCTGTTGCCGAGTTCGCCTCTGGTCGGGGAGCACTCGCCGTCCATGTCTCCGTCCATCAGTCCCAACCCGTCCATCTCATCCCACTCTCCCTCCTTAAGCCTCTCCCCCTCGCTGCCCGTCAAACCTCAGATCACCCACTATTTCCAAGACCATGTCTTTCGCAAGCCCACCAACTGCCAGCACTGCAAGCACATGATAGTGGGTAAGAAGCTCAATCCACTTCCAGTTCTATTTTTAGATTTTTTTTTCTTTCCGCCCAAAGCAGTTTTGGGACCGTTCCTTTTATACCGTTTTAATTACATCGACACTTTTGCTGCAAACCTAAGATAAATGGCAAATATTATGACTCAGATTTATCCTGGCAAAGCCATTTGAAGTGGGGGAGAGAGGAGGGGTTGTTCAACTGCAAGAGTGAGGTCAGAAAGCTGCATGCTAATGATTTGGAATAATGCATTCATAATGGATGACAAAAGACTTGAGCATGAGACAGTTTCATGAGGCATAAAGAGGATGAGTACATTGCAGGTGTCCTGACTATAACTGGCTACTTTTTTCCTCGCGGTATGAACCCTGTGGCTTACACAGTGACACGGCTATGTAATTTTACAGGCTCAAAATGCGTTGTTTTCACCCGTATGACCGGAGACGAGAAGCAGCAGCTCACAAAAACGGCACATTTTGGGCGCTTTAATGTAAATAAAAGATATGAGGAGTTCATGACTCAAGTCCAGAACACTGCCCAGTTTGATTCATGAGTCAGTCTCCATGCTGGACCCCATTTGATAAACTAGTTTAGAAGTGACTGCGGCTGATATATGAACATGATTTTCCTTCTTAAATGTGGGTGTGGCAAATATTTCAATTCACTTCCAGGTCAAGGCAACCTCACTCACTTCAGTGGAGTTTGGATGTTCTCCTCGTGCTTGTGTGGCGGTGTAACACTGGGGCACTCCAGATTCCTCCCGCAGTTAAAAAAAAAACAAAAAACATGCGGAGGTTGAGACCTCTAAACCAGGGGTCGCCAAACTGTTCTAGAAAGGGCTGCGGTAGATCACATGGATTCGCTGACATTCTTTCTATACATTCTACTGTAGAGCTACAGTATCTTGATGAAGAAGAGAAGAAGCCGGTCACATGCACAACTTCCAGCTGTTTTCAAACCTGATGCGCCTGTAATTTGACCACACACTTTCACGACAGAATGATGGAGGGAGGGATCCTTGTCGGACCCGCAACGCCAAAGACTGTCTGCACCGCAGAGCTAACGTGACGTCTCACTTCAAAACTTTATTGATACTCGTAGACTATCATAGTGTGCTTTGTGGAAAAACTAAATGCTCAACAAAATAAACGTGCTCCAAAATGTGAGGAGAGAAAGAATAATTGTTTGTCAGTTCAGGCAAAGAATGCGAAGGATTTGTCTGGAAACTTAAAACAACAGTAAAACCATGCAAAACAGAAGTGATAAAATCAAAACAGTTATTTAAAGTATGTAAATAAATAAATAAATCACGATATATTTTGCCATATTGCCCGCCCCTTTCTGGACACATTTGAAACAAATACATTTTCCTCAATTTGTTTCTGCAAATAGCCTGGCAAAATTACAACCAAGTGTCAGTAGCTACAGTTTTTTTTTTTTACAAATGAATAGGGATTTTCTGTCTGACTTTAAGCACAAGTGTGGTTTGGATAAGCCTGTAAATGGAGGAGGGAAGGGGCTTGTTTATTCTATAAACCACAGCCTCTTCATCTGGTGGTCTTCTACCTTATAGATTTTTAAAAACAAAACAGTCATCTAGCTCTGCAGTTAAACGGAATATACAGTATTTCCTCTTAAGTGAAAGCACAAAGACTGTTCCTTTGGTTTGTGTGACGAAAGGCACGCAGTGGTGCTTTATTCATAAAATATATTACAGTAGCGCAAACTGAGAGACAGAAATCTTTCCATTTCTGGCGTATCAGAAAAACACCTGCAAATATTTAGAACTCCAAAATCCCTCAGTGGCGGGTAGATTGATTGAAATGTCTCCAGCTGGTTCTCATTTTCAAAGTCATTATGTGTTGATGCGGAGCAACACAAAACTGGGGCAGCGCTTGTTTCTACTCAGATGAAGACAAATGTGCTGGTGTGAGCTTTTCATTTCGGCCGTATGCTCTTATTCACTGCCCACTTTTCCCAGGTAACTCAAAGCAAGCGCTACGATGCAAAACCTGCAAGATGGCAGCCCACCTGTGGTGCACTTCGGAGGTGTCGCAGCAGCCGTGTCACGGAAAGGTAACTGTTATTTTCACCTAAAATCATAACAGCATTGTCGAGCAATGGAAACGGAAGCCAGTCGGTGAGCAGGATCTCTCAAATATTTATTAGTTGTCGTGCCAAAACTTGTTAAATCCCTGTCATGCATTGAGCGCGTCGATCAAGTTGAGTCTGCCAAACGCCCAAGGAAACCCATTTCTGTCAAGAGTTTCCCTGAAATGTCAGCTCGTAACATTTCTTCAAAGATCTGACATCAAAAATTGAAGGGGCTCGGAGATTATACGCACTTTTGCAATGATAATGAGATCAATGGAGGGCGTACATGAACACGCTTCATGTGCTGAATAGCTGCTCTCATTTCACCGCGTCTGCTTTGGTTTGCTTACATGAAGGCCGCGCGTCAAGGTAGCTGTCCAAGCACTTGACAGGCCTTTCACTGAGACAAGCACCGCGCTTCAAGGTTTGAAATCCTCTCACATTTCCAAAGTCTGTGATTCTCCTTGACGTTGAATCGAAAACAAAGTTGTCAGGACTTTTACTGGGTTTATTTGATTTCTTAGCTGTAGAGGTGCTAAAGAATGTGTTGGAACTGAGTGCTGCATTTTCTCCTTTTTTTTAAGTGGATTTAAATAAAAAAAATAATGCAACTGTGATGAACTTCAGACAGTGACTAGACCAGACCTGGGCAAAATGCGGCCCGTGGGCCATATGTGGCCGGATGTCTGTATTTTCATGGCCCGTCTGACGTCAGACTAGAATTTTAACTAATATGTCCAGCAGTAAATATAGCATGTTCTTTTAAAGACTGAAATTACCTTCTTTTCTTCTGCCATTTTTGTGTTTTTCTTGTTCCTCAAAATACATTGAAGTAATAGTGAAGATATAGTTTGAAATAAATTGCCTTTTTATCGTGAACCTCTAATCCATAGTTGGTTTATATTCAAGTCAACTGCGTAGAAAATGAAATATTTCAATAGGTTTCATGGCATATTTACAGTCTTAATATCCTTATCATCTTCTTAGGTTCATTTATTCTTTGTGAATGAAGTATAGATTTTGATAGATATTCATATATTCACTCATGCAAAACATTTGTTTACTACAACAAGCCAAAAGTATAACACTGTAAACACATGGCCTAAAGAACAGCACAACAACGACAAGGACGACGCGCTCAGGAGTGATGCTCATGTTTGGATTGAATGGGACGTCTTTAGCTGCGTTCATACAAGTTGAAACCTTCTCCAGCGCTGGCGTATAAATACCCCGTGTGACTCGGCATACTCGGAGTTCACACTGATAGTAACTAGAGATAACTGCAGCCTTCTCAAAAGAAGCATCAGGCTCCACTCCTGTCATGACGTCCTGATATCCATAGTACAAGGCGGATGGAGGGTCATTCAAAACGCACACATGGAGAAGCAGTTGGTCAAACACGTGTGTGTTATCGCACACACACTGTTTTATAGATACTGTACCTCTACTCCTGACCATTTTATTATCCAGTATTTATGCCAAATGAGTACAGTATTCAGGCGTGTGGATTTAAACCTGAACTGATACAAATTGCTTTCACAACACCCCGAACTAAATGGACCCAGATGCATGTTGTGACTAGCAACAGCAATCGCGACAGGATGTAGGCGAATAAAATGGTCGTCCGTTTTTCTGTTTTCTATTTTATTTAAAAACATGGGAAACATTGGTATTACGCAACCTCTTCTCCCGCCTGTCGGTGTGAGGTTTCTATCACTGAAGCTCGCCATCCGTGACCACCATCTGCTTAACTTGCTACAACCTTGTTTTTAAATCATTTTCTAGAGTTCCTTTCCAAAGATTTCTTTCTGCCGCGCCTGAAACAAATCCTCAGCCACTGTGTTCTCAGGCAGCTGACTGTGTCAAAACGTGAATTTTCTCTCCCCAGTGGCTTCAACATAATAGTCGGGCAAAAACACATTACGTTTTGAGAGTTGATAAAGCAGCGACCTTTGATGTCCGGAGCTTTTGTCCCAATATGATTTAAAGCACCGGCATTTGCGGAGGATTTTTAATGAGATGTATGAAATCATTACGCCATAAAGGGCCGATATTTATCGCCACTCATTTGGTGGCAACAATAATTGTTTCCCCTTGGAATTTAGCTGGAAGGTTAATGACTGTCACAGTTCACCCGTGGTTTAAACCAATACGCAAGAGACAACACAGAACGTGGGCGGGAACAAAACTTGACAAGATGAGAGCAGACTAGACCTGTCAGTGACTTGACTGGATGATGACCTGAAAAGACCGGACTTAACTTGACGAGACGATGACTAGACAGTACATGACAAGACTTGGCTTAACTTGATGAGACGATAACTTGACGGTGACTAGACGAGACGATGACTAGACGAGATGATGACTTGACTAGACCCTTCCTGAACTGGACATGGAGACTTGACGAGACGATGACTTGACTGTGACTACACAAGACAATGATGGTGACTAGACTAGACGAGACGTGGCGAGACAAGACTTATCTTAACTTGACTTGACAGTGGCGTGACGAGACAATGACTAACAATACGTGACAAGACAAGGCTTAATTTGATGAGATGATGACTTGACTTAATGGTGACTTGTCAGTTACTAGACAGGAAGATGACTGGACAGTGCATGACGAGACAACACTTGGTTTAACTAAATGAGACGATGACTTGACAAGACGCTTCCTCAACTGGACATGGAGACTTGACGAGACGATGACTTGACTGTGACTACACAAGACAATGATGGTGACTAGACAAGACTTATCTTAACTTGAGTTGACAGTGGCGTGACAAGACAATGACTAGACAATACATGACAAGACAAGGCTTAATTTCATGAGACGATGACTTGACTTGGTGGTGACTTGTCAGTTACTAGACAGGACGATGACTAGACCGTACATGACAAGACAAGACTTGGCTTAACTAAATGAGACGATGACTTGACGGTGACTAAACGAGACAATGACTTGACAAGACGCTTCCTCAACTGGACATGGAGACTTGACAAGACGATGACTTGACTGTGACTACACAAGACAATGATGGTGACTAGACAAGACTTATCTTAACTTAGCGAGACGATTAGTTGACTTGACAGTGACTTGACGAGACAATGACTAGACAGTACGTGACAAGACAAGGGTTGAATGACTTGACTTAATGGTGACTTGTCAGTTACTAGACATGAAGATGACTGGACAGTGCATGACGAGACAACACTTGGTTTAACTAAATGAGACGATGACTTGACAAGACGCTTCCTCAACTGGACATGAAGACTTGACAAGACGATGACTTGACTGTGACTACACAAGACAATGATGGTGACTAGACAAGACTTATCTTAACTTGAGTTGACAGTGGCGTGACAAGACAATGACTAGACAATACATGACAAGACAAGGCTTAATTTCATGAGACGATGACTTGACTTGGTGGTGACTTGTCAGTTACTAGACAGGACGATGACTAGACCGTACATGACAAGACAAGACTTGGCTTAACTAAATGAGACGATGACTTGACGGTGACTAAACGAGACAATGACTTGACAAGACGCTTCCTCAACTGGACATGGAGACTTGACAAGACGATGACTTGACTGTGACTACACAAGACAATGATGGTGACTAGACAAGACTTATCTTAACTTAGCGAGACGATTAGTTGACTTGACAGTGACTTGACGAGACAATGACTAGACAGTACGTGACAAGACAAGGGTTGAATGACTTGACTTGATGATGACTTGTCAGTTATTAGGCGGGACGATGACTAGACAGTATGTGACGAGACAAAACATGGCTTAACTTGAGGAGATGATGACTTGACGGTGACAAGACGAAACAGGACTCGACTAGATGGTCACTCAACTGGAAGTGGAGACTTGACAGGGCAAGACGATCTGAAGACTTGACTAGGCAGTTACTCAAACGGACATGGAGACTTGACTTGACAGGAAAGAAGACACAATGACTTGACGTGACAAGACAGGACCCAGTTGACTTGAAGCCTTAACTTGACTAGAAAACAATGGCCTGACAGCAGAGGACGACGCACCACCAACAAAGGAACAGTGGGAGACACACACAAGACCGACAAGGTTCACAGAGGAAGACAAGACGAGCCCCACCAAAATAAAACAGGAAATACACAAGACTCAAACTAATTGAAAAACAAAACTAACCTTGGCTAACAAAACTTAACTGGCAACAGCAAACACATTAGAAACTAGAATCTGTCCAAGAATATAATCAACAACTAATATAAAAACTGTAAAAAAATAATAATAATAATAAAAAATCAAACAATATTATAAAAAAATAATAAAACTTGATAATGACTGGCTGACACATATTCTGGCAGATAAACAGATGCCGAACAAACATTCTAAATCCAAGCTTGACTACTCGAGGTGGAGAAAACTTGCATTATAATAAACAGAAAGGTATGGTTCATGCCCTGCATTAATATTAATCATCTCATCTGACGAACATTTGCAGACCTGATAGCATTGAATTAAAGATCCAGGTCAGAAAGACTGTCACCATGGCAACTTAAATGACCCACCAGCGCCGAGCGGACGGTGGATAAATATTGCGCCCACAGTTCTGTGTTCCGACAGGTGGAAGTTTTAACAATCACAGGCTCCTAGCTGAAAAGAGGAATTTTCTCTCTGACTGTGTCCATGCCTAAAGGATGACTTACATTTTCCTTCATATGAGGACTCTGGCTGTAAGTTAATATTCCGAGCATGAGCGCAGCGGAGGTGCTGACAAAACACAGATACAGATGTGCAGGAGCTGGCTGTTTCCAATCGTCCCGAAATATGTGAAGTGCTGATGTGGCTTGAAAAACACATTTATCATGTTTCTTTCTGCCTCGACTGAGATAACACTCTCCAAGTCCATAGCTAAGCTAGTTCTTTACATTCGGAGCATCAGTTTTGGAGTAGTTATGGAGTTGGAGGCAAAGTTTCTAGCATATGTTCCTCTTATTGCTTGGTAGGAAGCTCAGTGAGAAACTCCATCTGGACGGTGCCATTGCACAATACTAACCTTTTTGACACTCACACTGATCTCAGTGATGAAAATGTCTTCTTTTCTAGTTGTTTCTCTGACAGACAAACCAAAACTGAACCTCCTCTTCAATGGATTTTTGGCTTAGATGCTGTGTCTCTCAACCTTCTTGGTGCTGTGTGGCGTGTCACACACTGAGGCAGCGAGCTGGTCTTTACGAATTCATGAGAGCAGTGTCAATTGGAGATGGTGATTGTGCCCCCAGTTATAAGGAGGCTGGCGCTGAGAGGCGTGGCACTTCTTTATCTGTGATACACGAGGAGCCTTGGGTGATGGGCGAGCTCTTTCAAGGTCTTCCACCCTGAACTGATGGTTTGCTCTGTTTCCAAGTTGACTACTAGTGCTTTTAGTGGGGTGGGATTTGATTAATCCATCCATCCAAGAAAGGTTTCTATCATAAATTTGTCAATGAAATATGATTTATAATTCTGTGTGACCGTTTCTTCATATGCTTTTCTTCAGCGGCTTCGAGGAACCCATGAAAAACTATCCCCAAGACCTGCACACTGTTGACACCCCCTGTTGAATTGGTTGAACGTGGTTGAATTTTGAAATTCTACTTTAAAAAAACATGTCAACGGATTCTGAAATTATTCAGTTAACATATATATACAGTGGTAGCTCGGTTTTTGAACGTCCCGGAATTCGAACGAATCAGAGTTCGAACAAAAATGTTGAGATTTTTTTGCTTCGGATTTTGAACGAAAATCCAGAACTCGAACGCCCCCGAAAAAAACATAACGTGCGCGGACCAATCAGCTGACCCACGACGCGCTTTGTTATTGTGTATAACGCAGCCTCTGTATGCAGACGTGTCCCGTTAGTTACATTTACTGACTGTTTTTTCTTCATGTTGAGGTGTAAAACCGTGGTAGAGTGTCACAGGTGCTCGCTCTCCACACCTCCGAGGCTGGAGCGCTCACTCCAGGGTTTGATGTCCTGTTGTGGGCTGGAGCTGGGACAGGGATGAGGCGAGTCTGGGACAGAGCGTGACTTGGTTTATGACTTTGTCACAGCCAAACTGCACAGAAGCGCACATTCAGAGCTGGACACGCACCGGGCACCTCTTCACTTCTGGAGAGACGTCACTCACTCGGCAACCCCTCCCACATGCAGCGGCCACACACATAGAGGAACAGCGCACCTGCAGCAGACACTCTACATTCACTCCTACAAAAGCCTGTTTTAAGGCTTGGAACGCATTCTTTCTTTTTCCATTCATTGTAATGAGACAAATCGTGGCTGTCTGGAACGGATTGTGGTCGAGAACCAAGGTACCACTGTAGTTCATATGTAGTACCAAAACAAAATAATGGTTATTTGCAAACATTAAGCTTTGCTCTTTGTACTGTTATTATTTGTATTTTCAGTATAATAAAACTGTGGACCCATAAATATATGTATAAATATCAGCCGTATTTGCATCACAGACTGACTGCCGGTCAATAAGGGGGCTCTTTATACCCTAAAATTGCCTCCTCCAACTAAACTGCAATCATAAAAGTCACATAATTGTATCGAACAAGTTAATCACTGATTACGACCACTGCTGCTCTTGACTGAGGCTTAACAGTCAGAATGGTGCTGTGGGATTGGAGTGTGTTTATCGGCAGAATTCTTGACACTCGAGAACACAGCCACTTGGAGAATACTAAGGCCTCTAGAGGGTAGAGAAGGGGGCAGCTTTGGGCGAAATGTGTCACAGATCTTGGAACAATTTCGCAGGAACAGAATATTTTTTTGTGAATTTCGATGCTTCTCTCTTGGGCGTACCAGGACAAAGAGGCTCATTTGCAAGTCAAGGCAAAGACAAACTGATATCTCAGCTGCAACACTTACTGTGCTTAATTCAGTGTGAAATTGCCAGCGTACTAACACGCATAGGCAGCGAACCGCTTGTCCGTGGCTATGCGTAAGCCATCTGCGCACAACTGAATAAGTAACTTTATTCTTTGGCATTAGCAGCTGTTGGAGAATACTTTGTTTCAGGAGATTGTGTGCGTTCAGCCCGATGCTGAATCTCATTCAAACCCCTTGGGTCCACATTTATGGTCACATTTTTGCCTCTCAGCACCGTGACGCTTTGTTATTTAAAACATTGATCTATTGACCGCACACAGCAACATTACAGCCATTTCATTGGGGAAAAGATGGAAGGAGCAGTAGCTTATACAAACACACTAGCCTCCTGAAAAAAAATTCTCTTCAGATTTCGAGGATGAATTCGGTCCATTATTATTAATAGCAGTATACATGTCCTGTGGTCCGCCACGGTTCACGCCCAGTGTCACCAACGTTGGATGCAAATCCATCTCTGATGATTCCTGCCCTAAAAATATTTCAAAATATCACCCTGATAACAAGAAGCAAAAGGACAAACCATGATGTGGGAAACATCTCCTTAAAAAAAACAGAAAAATTCTGCCCCTTCATACACTTTACCTTTACCGGAACTCCTAGTTGGGAGAGAATCAGTCGCACAGGAAACAAGTAAAGCTCATTTTACAAACACTATTTGAAGGAGCAGTAGCTTATACAAACACACTAGCCTCCTGAAAAAAAATTCTCTTCAGATTTGGAGGATGAATCCAGTCGACCCGGTCCATTATTATTAATAACAGCATTGTTAGTAGTTATTGTCCACAAAGAAGGACACTGGATTGCGCAAAACAAAACTCAACAACTACTGAGGTCTCAAGCGTTTTAAATGACTCCCTAAATGGACTCAAAAATGACTCGACACAAAGAGACTGAAAGCTGAAAATAATGGGGAAATGGCTGTGCTTTCTGCTTTCTCCCATCAGTCTGGCGCATTCAAGCGAAACTTCAGCTCGCCGATGTTAGTCACCGACCAGCTGGCGGTCGTCAAGGAAGTTCCGCCAAGCCAAGGTGAGCCTACCTGCGTGTCCCCCGGTGTGAGTGTGGGTGAGTGTTCACGTCAGTGTTCCGTTTGTCTCCGTGCGCTTCTGTTTTGTGATGTCGTCTAGCCGTTTGGTTTATTTTTAGATTGGTGTGTGTGCTTGTGCGTGCACTGTAGTAAAAAGCAGGAGTCCATCTCACCCGCCAACATGGAGCAGGAAGCGGAAAAAGATAAAGAGGAGGAACAGCTCACAACCTGAAAGTATGTGGATGAATATAATTGTGATGTTTTGTTCTCTATTGATGTTATGTTGTTGTAAAGCAGGGATCTCAAGCTCACACCCCGCTCAACCACAAGTCCACTGTGGAAGCAGGCTTATACTTATGGCCAAATTTCTTCCCATTTCATTCCTAAATTATTGGGAAAAAGTTACTCAAATGTATTTATGATATCTGATGGACGGCCTTTACTTTAGTTCTCAGTGCTCCACAGGCCGCACCGAAGCTCCTCCCACTCTTTCTCATACGTGCACATGACTGCAGCATCAGAGAGGCAAACACTGTGTTTGAGCAAGTCCCTTTAGCCACAATATTAATATAATATTATGATATAATATAAAAAAAACGTATAATGCATTTGGGTGAACAGTGGGATTTACTCGGTTGTTTACTGGCGAGTATTGACGCCGCCTCACCGATGCTTTGACTGCACCTCTGCACTGTTTTTAGTCAAACTTTCAGGGCAAAATAATCCTGCAAAGCAGCCAAACACAGATGGTTGCCACTTGTCCCTCATTCTTTCGTATGACGTGTTCTTATGAACAGGCTCCCGTGCTCACATGCACCATTACAACATCCAGGTGTCATGCAAAGGTTCAGCATTTCTCCTCTGACACTGAATCTTAAAATCTTCACCTACATTCTTATGGTCCACCTCCTCACTTTGAACTAGGTTAACACTTGCACTCTGCAAAAGCATTTCATATTTAACTCTTTATCGGGATGTGTTTACGTAAAAGTAACATTTTTATTTCATTTTATAATAAACGGACAACATTTCTTCCAAATTCCAAATAAAAATATTGTCATTTAGACTATTGAGTTGCAAATGGTCAAAATAACAAAAAAGATGCAATGTATTCAGACCTCAAATAATCCAAAGAAAACGAGATCATATTGATTTTATAGCATCACAAAACTGTTTTAACTTAAGCAAGAGTTCAGGAATCAATGTTTGGTGGAACAACCCTGATTTTCAATCACAGCTTTCATGTGTCTCGACATGCTCTCCACCAGACTTTGACATTGTTCTTTGGTGACTTTGTTCCCCTCCTCTGTTTGGCTTGCAACCAGCCTTCTTCCTCTTCATCAGAGGTTTTCATGGGGTTCAGGTCTGGAGGTAACTTGAGCATTGTGCTGAAAAACCAGTCCTCAGAGCTGGGGAACATTGTCAGAGCAGAAGGAAGCAAGTCTCCTTTTCCAAAGCTGTATTTAGCGTTGTAACTCAACAGATTGAACTTTGTACCACAAGCCATCATATGATTCTGCATGTTTATGCTGTTTGAAATGTTCACATGCTAAGCCACTTTAAGAGTGCGAGGAAGAAAGGCGTTCCCTGTTCCATGAGCATTGCATGAGCACCTATATGGCTGAATCTCAATAATGCATGCGTGCCTGAATCATGGTTGGCGCTTCATGCTGGCGCGTCTCCCGCAGGGTGACTCAATCCAGAGCTCCCTGTGGACAACACGAGGACATCTGAGACTCACACGTGACACAATGTCCATCATTATATCACCATACTTTATAGTGAGCCTCTCACTGGTTCGTCTCAGAAATGTTATGATGAGTTTATCGGCAGTCCAGTTCTGGAAAATCCCATCTGGCAAGGCAGTTGTATCATTGTGTCATTGCACCTCAAGTACATAACACTTGAAGCTACAAGTGATGTGTTAATGGTCACCATGACAATATTACACCCGCACTATCATTGAGATGCATTATTATGAACGGGATCAGACAGCGGGGCGCACGCTGCTCCCAACGTGCCGGCGATACCGAACGCATGTGAGACACTGTAAGGCAGCGTGCCATTGAATAATAATTTCACATGTTCTGTGGTCCGCCAGGGCTCACACCAACATTGCATGCAAATCCATCTCTGATGATTCCTGCCCTAAAAATGTTTCATTGACATGATGTTCAACTGCATTCCTACCTTCTTTGTTAGTAGCTCATCATATTTAGATGGTAAAATATCACCCTGATAACAAGAAGCGAAAGGACAAACCATGATGTGGGAAACATCTCCTGAAAGAAAGACTCTGCCTCTTCATACACTTTACCTTTACCGGAACTCCAAGTTGGGAGAGAATCAGTCGCACGGGAAACAAGTAAAGCTCATTTTACAAACACTATTTGAATCGCATTTGACTCCGAAACCTAACCATTGAGTTGTTGTTATGTAAAGCACTTGCTTTGGAAATGTGCTACATAAACAAAACTGACCTTGGCCTTGACCTAACATTGGCACGGTTGTTTGCCGTGGCTGAACGGTGCGAGCGCACCAATGACAGAAAGAGTCATGCACTCCGGAAACGGCAGCAGGTCGGATTCAGATTCGGTGTGATTCGGTGCGTAAGTGTCTTCTCATTGCTGCCTAAATCTGTCAGATTTTTAAAACAAGGTCCAGAGAGGGAATTTGGCAAATAAAAACGGCTGTGTCATGTGCTCACCCTCACCTCCCTCCCTCACTCCTGTGGCGTTCTGAATCAGAAACGCTATGGTGTTTTCATCGTATGATGTTTTCAAAGTGGTCACGAGTGTGAAAACCATCGGAAACTCGTGTGTCATTATTCCACAGCGACACAGTGAGAGGAGTGAATTCTTTCTCTTAAAAATCTCTTGAAAACAATTCCCCTGGTGTTAATTGGTGGCGCCGTCTCGCAGATGCAGGTTCACAAGGTGCCAGTCTTTGTCCCGCTGTCACTGTAGCCTGCGGCTCATTGAATCTGACACAGTCAACTTAGAAGCCAAAGACGTTGGAATGCTGTTAATGGAGAGCCCCGTTTCACTTCAGAAGGTGCTGAGGGCCGTGGGATAAATAATGCCATTTAGCAACGCAGCATCATTCCAGACCAGGATTAGGTTCAGCCGGGCAGCTGGAGAAGGAAAAAACATCCGTTTGTTCCTAGAGAATAACTGTGTTTTGCTTGAGAGAACTGGAATCGGAGGAAAACATAATCTTCTGCCTGCCTTGACAGAGCGATCCAAACCCCCCCCCCACACACACATCAAACCTTTCATCCGCTTCCTCTTCATTTACTGCCTGTGATACAGGCCAGCTGTTCAAACCTAGACACGGCTCCTGCCAATGACTTAACGTATAAATATGTGAGCGTTTGTAGATGACTGGAAACGTCTTGATGCCTCATTAACATTTGGAGGCTCGGATTTAAAGTGGGTCACTTTGGCCTGATGTTAAATTTAGATTCTCTCAGACTGGCACAGTCGAATCTCACTGTGCCGTCACGGTTGTGTGTGTGTGTGTGTGTTTTCAGAGGCTGTGCGGACTCGTGTAGACCCTGTGTACGCTGCCTTGCGTTTCGGGACGTCCTTGGCACAGATGAGCCGCTCCAGTTTTGGCAGTTTGTCAGAGTCGCCAACACGCAGCCTGGTATGACGTCCTCAGAAAATGTGTGTTTTAAAGTCACTTTTCTGTGATGTTTATCAGACACTAGTCAGGTCAACCGATCCTCAGTCCCATGGCAGTGTATTGACGTTGGGTCAGAGGTCTTTTGCATCCTATTCTGAAGCGGAATGCAGCCTTCAGCATTGCATGTTGACCCTTTAGGCTTCCAATTGAAGCACGTGTTCCGCCTTCCTGACACCGTGGGCAGCACGTCACGTAAAAAAAGTCTGAGGTTATAGTCAGAGTCAGAGGAGATAGGTAAGCCATGGGATGGTGCCCGCCCCCTTGTATTTTCAACCAACAAAAAGAACATTTATATCTAAAGAGCACAGACCTCCTGCAAGCAGCTGGTTTCAATCCACAATGGGATTTTCACCATTTTTTATTTCCTTATATTTTAAGCTTATTCTTGATGAGATTGTTTGTCGCAGCATGCAACACTCCGACTGCTGGAGTTGGCCAGCCATCTTGTTGAGCAACCCTGAAACAATGTGGAGGGAACAGCAGCAGCAACACATTTTGGCATCACCGCCGCATGGACGTCCTGCCTTCACCTGACTCTATGAAGTCCTTTATTTCATCATGTCTTATGAGAAATCCTGAAATACTCCTGGATGCAAATGGGTCCTTGAACCTTTTGAGCTGTTTTGCTCACAGAAACGAGAATCCAAATTTGGAACGGAACAGAGTACAGCAACCAAATTGTGACAAATCTACCTCCCAAACAAAGCCTTACCCTGTGAAAAACAACACTGGCAATAGAAAAAGAGTGATCCGAAACTACAAAGTACACTCTTGGCAGTCATAGTCCTGACCAAGTGAATCATCCCGTCAACTCTGGCAGGCATTGTCGGGACCACAGCTGCCAAGAAATAATCAGATGCTGTCAGGAATATTTCATATTCTTGCGATAACTGAAGGCTAAAAACATCAGAACAGTTGAGAGAAAAGTTCCTTTGTGGTTACACTCTGAAGTGTGTCCTACAACTGACTTTGAATGTCAGTGAATGAAAGCTGCCTATAAAGTATATCCACAAGTTCAGAGGTAAAGACGACATAAATTGTGTAAACACATGGGAGAGTGTGTCTCTGGAAATGCTATACGTCCCTCCCATCACGCTGTGTGGAGCGACTCAACTATTCACAAACCTTCTCCATCTAAGTGCTTGAATGTAAATAATTCAAAGCAGCGTCGCTTTTCCCGCGCTTCCACTAACTCTTCTCTCCTCTTTGATAAGGGGGAAGGGGGTGATGAGAGACAGCAGAGACAGAGCAGCATGGAGGAGGAGATCTCTCAGGAGGCAGGGGGTAAACGTGCATGTGTGTGTCCCATCTCTGTGTGTCCATGCAAATGCTGTGTTTACCTGTGCGTGTCTGCAGGTGTGTGCGAGAGATTTAATGTGTCAGTGGAAAACTTTGACGCACTTGATCACACATGTCGGAGCGTATTCACGCCGAGCGCTTTCTAATGATTTTTTCTCGCCCTCCCCAGACGCCCCTGTCCCCGATGCTGAGGCGGAGAAGGAGGAGGAGGAGGTGGAGGTGGAGGAAGTCAGTGGTGGCCAAGCAGAGACGACCGTGGAGGTGAGGTGTTGCTTCACTCTGAGCTGAAGGATGCGACTGGTTTACATTTATTTGAAACCTCATTTGAAGGTCTTCATGACAGTGATGGAAGAGATCCTCAGCATGAATGTAGAAAGTCAAAACAGAGAAGAAGCGTCATTATCATGAAATGCAAGTTTTTTGCGACTTCAGCATGCTCACCTGTGTTGCCATGAGGATATGATGTTTAATATTCAGCTCACCTCTTAGAGGTCAAAAGATTCAGTCTCATTGTGATGTCAAATAGATTCAATCTCTTTTTTATTAGATGGCATTATAATCCCCATCACTATGAATCCAGAAATCAGCCGTGTCAGTATTTTTATTACGGTGCTCTGCTGTGACTCAGCGGTGGCTCACACGAAAGCAACATCATCTCCAGTGTAGTAGTATAAGATATGACACTTCATACTTTCATTTGCATCTACTCAAGCAATAAAAATATGCCAGAGGAGCGCTGCGGTTTTTTTTTCTTTTCGACTTGGTGTCCATCTGTTGATCATGTTTCATAGAACATTTTGTGAAGACATTTTGGAAGCAACTCAATAATGCTGCCCTGTGTTCAGCAAAGAGTTTTTCAAAAATGGAGACCATTTTCATATGCGTCCCGTTATGTTTTCCTCCACCCCAACGGGACACGTTTCCAATGTTACCAAATTTTGAATTAGCTTTTTTAGCTTTTATAGAAAAATAATTGGTGGAAGTGACAATTAAATCAGGCTTATGGAAAAGCTCACAATAATCTAATTTAATCTAGTTTAATTTTATTATTTTAGTTTTAATTTTATTTTTATGTTAGTAGTATTATTATTTATTTATTTTATTTTATTTTTTTATTCTCTGTGTGACGCTCTTCCTGACTGCATGCCCTTTCTTGCCTCTATTGCTGCTGGAAATGTAAATTTCCTGGAGGAAGTCAGCCCAAAGGGATCAATAAAGTCTAGTCTAAGTCAAAACAAAGTCCAGCTCATCACACCAACAATGAGTGGAGAAAAAAGCTGCTGATAAACTAAACCTAAAGTAAAAGCATATGAGATATGCTGCCGACGACAGTGAACAGCCTCTGTGAAGCCATCTTCCCCACTGCAAATCCCCCTGAAAGTTCTAGAGTTACTTGGAATAACTTCCTTTTTTTTGTCTCACCCCCTTTGTTCTTTTTGCATTTTGATGCTGTACTTACAGCCAGCTAAAGATACAGTGCCAGTAGCGTGCTTCAATAAAAATGCACAACTGTATGTACACAAAGATTCTATCTTAAAATGAGCAACGCCTTCTTAATCTTACGGGAATGTTCTGAACTGTTCTCTGTCCAGGTGCCCAAGCGCATTGAAGTCCACTCCATCCATACCTACGTAGCGCTGTACAAGTTCCTCCCTCAGGAACACAATGACCTGGAACTTCAGTGAGTAACAGCCAGACAGCCTGCATGCAGGTGTTTACGTGTCAGTGTGTGCGCCATAGAAATGACCCGTGAGTGCATCAGCCATTTATTTTGTTTCTGACCCCATGGCTGGTGCTGCAGTGATGAAGCTGCCGGCACCATCTGCGGAGGACGCTGCCAGAGCGTCCTAAAGGAAGACTAATTATAAACTCTGAGCCCATCGCTGTCCCCAAGAAGAGCTCGCCACGGCGCTTCGATCCCAGCAGGGGAGCGGATAAAGACAGAGCAGCGAGGGGATGAAAGGAGAGAGGCAGCAGAATGATGAGGAATATTTAAGAGCATAGAGAAGGTGGAGGAAATGAAGCGCAAATATGGAGTGATGAAAGAGGGGCAGTAAAATGAGGGCAGAATATAGGAAGGTGCAGACTCACTATAGCTTGAACCTTCTCTAGGGGTGGGATTCAATGAAAAAAAAATAATGTAGTTAATGTGACAATTAATCACAGTTTAATTGTATAAGAATATTTGCCACGAAGCAATTGTTCAATTTGAATGAATTTGTTGTATGACTGAATCAAATGATGGACCCATACATACATTTAAACAGCAAGTTTGTTTGACAATGACACAATAAATCACGATGGTGGCTATATTCAAGTTTTATATCACCTTATTTGAACTTGAAAATATGTGTATAAGAATTTCAATTTTATAAGAATTCAGAGTAGTGGAAACCCTGGAACATCGTGTAGTGAAAAACCTCCCTGAACCAAAGCAAACAGATGCTTTTGTTTGCTTTTGTTCAGGGATTCCTCCATGTTTGTTGTTGTTGTTATCATCCTAGCTGCCACGTGTCTTGTACATCATGCTTCTTGGAGGGAGGAACAGACACCTGGCCGTGGACAAGCAACTGTCCCTTTGCTTTTAGTCCCTTAAAAAGTGGGAGGCAATGTAGAGTTTATGCCTCAAGTTAAGGCTGAAGGTCTGAAGTGAAAGCTCATCTTGTTCATTTAATTTCAAATCCATGGTGTTTGGATTCGATTCGATTGTTCAGAAACCAAAAAAGTATTTGTGTGTGAATCTGGTGGAAGTGTGCGGGTGCAGAGGCGGGATGGAAGAAGCATGGCATCTATTCAAATGTTCCTCAGGTGTCTCATTAGCTAGATCTCGTGGATGACCCAGACACTGATCAAGATGGTTTCCGATGACTCACAATAGAAAGGTAGGACACTGGAACAACAATGTGGAGATGATGTGAGGGTCCATGGTGAATAGTTCCTTGCTCAGAGGGTCTAATTTAGAAGCCTGACGGAATGGTGGTAGAATGAAAAGCAGAGCTGGTTCCTTACCTTTCTATTCCATCAGGTTCTAACACCGGAAGACTGCGTCTCACCTGCAGAATTCCAGCGCAACACAGACAGAACATCCTGGTTATAAATAAACTCCTAACAAACACTCCAGAGTGCTGCCAACTGTTGATCAAATATTCATGCTTGTGCCGTTACTTTTAAGAAATAGAGCGAATGAAGTGGAGGACCTGGAGTCAAACTGGCAACGCTGAGAGAACCATGGTTCCTGCAGCATGTGGATGGATCCAAACTGCGTCATGTGACGTCACGCTTCCAATCTGACATGAAAAATATGCAAATCCCACCATGGCGACGGCTATGAGGCGGGATTGTGGGGTTGAAGCAGTCTGACTGAAGAAAGACAGGCACACCTGGAGATAAACTCACGAGCTGATGAATGATAAAAAAAACTGATGTTAACTGGGATACCGTGATGAATTTGTTGTGCAGCATGTGTGTGGCTGTTGGTGTGTTGTGTGCAGAGATCAGAAAGTGACAAGTGGGACAACAGCTTCTCTCTGTTTAAATGGAACACCGCGTCCCAGCGAGCGCTCAGGTGCACCCATGCCTCTGTGGTTTTACATTACACGCATCAGGTCACGGCGTGGAGCATCTTGTTTTTCAAAGTTCTGCTGACGCATGTCTACTGATGCAGGGGAAATGAGCGAGGTGGAGCGATGGTGGAGGAACAGGTCTGCTGTGATACATTTATTTCTCTTGAAACGCCACTTCTTGATACACAAGAATAATGACTAAAGGATGGTCTTCAGGAACAAACCTCCATCCCATGTAGTCCTGGACGGAGACACTTCATTGCATAACAGTGTTTGATACTGTGACAAAATGACGCGTGTTTGGGACAGTCAGCGGCAGGGATAACGCCCTCGCTAAATCATAAATACTCCCGTTCAATAGCACATATGCTAGCACCACCAGTGACTGTAGATATTTTTAATTTGCTTGAAGTGGCCATGTTTTGTGAAAATTGACACTCTCTGTTTGTGAGCACGTGTAAAAATATCTCCTTAAAAACAGCGCTAGAAACGCATACTACAGCCAAGACTTTCTAAAAACACATAGGCTGCCTTTATTCTTGCCGCACTGGGGAGGCTTTGGTTGTTACAGCGAGATACAAGTCATGGGCAGAAATATCCAACAGTGAACTGTGAGTCCAGTCAAAAGTCCGCCAACGTCCACCACCTATACAATGCAACCAGCCCAATGACTCCTAAGCACTAGGCCTCCAATGTCCGTCGTTGGCAAAAGTTGAATAAAAGTTGAACCAATAATAGGCATGTCCCGATACCGATAGCAGTATCGGCACTGCTATGGATACCTGACAATTTACTGCAATTGTACTTACCAAATACTCACAACAGCACCCAATACCTACTGCAGTGTGAAAATGTCATAATAAAACACTATCTGTATATGTTATTTGCATTTTACAGCTGCAGGAACATTACGACACGGACAGCATCTCGGCGCCGTGTGAAACCCGATACCAAAGTCGATTGCGCTAGAGTTCATGAATGTAGTTTCAATTGTGCTTTTGACTCAAGAATGGTAGTTTTAATCGTATTTAATGCGGGAAAACACTCAGTAACATTGGTAGTTACTCTGATTTCACCCCGCACTAACCCGAGATTGCATTACTTTACATAAGTTTACGGAACATAACCCTGCGATAGATGAGGGATCGCTGTATACATAAACCAGTAGGCAGTACTAGAATCCTATGTAGTATATTTCATCCTATGCAGAGGTTGCCCTGGCTAAACTTGAAATGTTCAAAGTGAAATCTGTGGTATTTTATATCCCACAAAAGGGATATAAAAGGATCCAAAACGTCCAACAAAAGGTGCTTCAGGGTGAAGGGAAAAGCGGTCCAACGAAGGTTCTCACAAGGCGGTACACGGTCACGAGCACACGCGAGGAGGGGCGAACACTTAAGGGGAGCAAAGCAATAACACAGGTGGAAACAACAACAGGATTAGGGTGAGACGCGACAAGATGCACAACGGGGGACATGACAATACTTTCAAAATGAAACCTGGAAATAACCAACGACGAACATAGCTTTAGGCGCGTGACATGCATCTACTGATGTGTGCGGATGTCTCTTAGTATGTGCAGTAAAGTCAAGTTTGAATGAAGGTGCCTTCATTGATAAAACCCTCAGCAGCCGCGGCGCAGGGTGGAAAAGGCTTAAGAGATCAGACGCTGGTTACAACTTAATATGATATGAGCGTGAAGTCAGCTCAGGTGTGGGCTGTTGAGGCATTAAAAGAAGCGAGCCGGCGTGCGCCACGTGCGCGTGACCCACAGTGATCGAGTCAGAGCCGTTTGTCTGGGTCATCGGACCTTTTCACTGCACCTGTCAAGGCGACCGCCCCCCCCTCGTGTTTCAATTGTAGTTCTGTTGTCCTGTGTTCCTGCACTCAGCTCTCCTCTCTCTCTTCTACAACCCCCCTGCTCCCCACCCCCTTCTCAGTCCGGGCGACCGGGTCCAGGTCACCGACGACTCCAACGAAGAGTGGTGGAAGGTGGGTCACGATTTCCATCTCTGTCTCTTTCCTTCCGTGAATGCAGTGTATTTTCTGCCATTGTTCACATATGTTAATTTGAGGCTTTAATCCGAGGCCTTTGAAGCGGCGCACCTGCGCCACGTGGGCATGTCGCAAACAGCCGGCGCCAGAAATAGAAGATCATTTACTCTGAAAATGACTGAAAGGGTTTAACAAGATGAACTGAAGGAACATTGCAGCCTCAAAGACGTCGCGATTGCCACAGTAATGAGTTTCACTTGCTTCTAATGGAAATAAATATGCGCCGTTGTGGCCCGGGATGTTTGTGTGGTAGTAGCTGTGTGTGCGCTACGGCCATTCCGTAGGGAAATATGACCGCTCTGGTGGTGACCTGAGTACGGCCTTGCTCATTTGAATTCTCCCAGATCTGTTTTTTTAAACATACATTTCTGCTGACTCAGGTTCACGCCACTGACTTTGTATGGCAAATCTGACACACAAGTTCAGATACGTGGAGGCGTACGCTACAAAAAAAAATTAAACACGTCTGTACACGATCTTTAGGTTCCCTATAATATAATTTTTAAATAGTTCTTTTAGCTTTAAGTTAATGGTGTTTTTAAGGGGATTTGTATTTATTTTCTTACAGTTATCGGCCAAACCCGAGAGTGTATTGACATGAAAAGGATCTGTGATTAAAAATGCTACTAGATTTTCCTTTAAGTAATATTAAGTGCAGTGAAAACATTACTGTCAGCAGTTACTATTACACACAACAAAGCTCTTTTAATCCACTTCTGTATGACGACAGGATCTGCGCAGAGCATTCTATTGGAAGAAACTTACTATAGTGACCGAGCCCAAAAGCAGCTGACTTTACCCTTGATACGCCTTAAAAAACTGTCATAATCTTAATTCTTATTTTAATTCTCATTATTTTAATGTAGTTCTTTATTTGAGTTATAATATTGTCTTTCAAATGTCAAACAGACAACATGATCTATAGTTGCACTTTCATTATTTCAAAGTAATCTGAAGTTACATCTTTTTTTCATAGCCTTTTCCATCTTATCTTCATAGATCCCTTTGTAAAAGACATTTTCTCACATCTGTCAGAAAACATGCTCAAAACATCCTACCAACTGTGAGGGGTTGAGATTAAATCTGATGAGGGGAAAAAAAATGCCACTCTGTGTGTGTGTTATTAAGATATTTGGGATCTAAATCATGTGTTAAATGACAAAGTGAGACCAAGACAATTTTCAAAAAGGAATGATCAATTCAATTTACATATTTAGATAACGTTATGTAACCGGCCTCTAAGGGTTGGGGTTATGAATATTCAGTCCCATGTGTTTTTGGGGTTTGGGCAAAACAAACAAAGCAGTCGCCTGAGGATTACATCATTGTTTTTCACTGAATATGTGGCGCTTTTGGCTTTTGTGTGACCTTGAGTCCTCATTTGCTCGGCTCCCAACTGAGTGTCAGGCTTCCGGGATAAAGTCCAGAGCCTGAAAGTTTGTGGCCGTAGTTCTGACGGTGGAGGCGGAGGGAACTGCACTACCATGCTTATTATCAGCTCTGTCATCCAGAATAACAGAGATGGTTTCCATGAGTAATGACACTGCCCTCCTTGCTTCAGGGTAAATGCGGTGACAAGGTGGGATTCTTCCCGTCGAACTTTGTTCAGAGGGTCCGTCCTGGAGAGCGCGTCTGGCGGGTTATTCAGGGTAACCCTGGCAACCGCGAGCGAGGACACATGGCTGTGAGGGAGTCCCAGGTAACCTGAACACTCTCATCATCATTGTTGTTTATATATTTGAAGAAAAGAAAGTGACTTTTCTCCTCATCTCATATGTTAAGTTTTGTACCCCTCCATGTCTGTTGAAATGTAGCATGCAGAATGTACAGATACTCTATCTTTATCTCTGCACTCCATGAATAAATGTCGGGAAATAAAATATCTGTTAAAATCTAAACTCACTGGTTCTCACTCAGAAGTTCTTTATTTATTGTTGATTTTCATCATCGATACTAAAAATGTTCCCCTTAAGTGTCCACTGCAATATTATAATAATTTTCCGGTACACTTGGCTCTCAGACCTTGTCATAGTTTATCAACTGTAGACACATATATCGCATGTGAATCTTGTTGGAGAGTTCTTCAGCAGACGTTTCTTTGCTTGAAGCCATCGCATGCTACCACTTTCAACAGCCACATCTGCATTTCCACAGCCTGTCGGCATGCGCTGGCCGACTTCAAAAGACTGTGGAACTGCTTCTTTGGACTATGCATTTGAAAGATTTTTAAAAAGAATTTTGGGTTTTAAGCTACACTTTTCTTTTCCGCAGATCTGCGTGGGGAAGCGGGAAGAAGGCGAGGCGTTTCTAAGACTGAGCAGTGGGAAGAAGAGAGGCCTGGTTGCCGCCGACTCTATAGAGGAGATCTGAGTGCCCCAGCTTCATTGGCGGGTTCGGACGCACCAGCACTCAAATCAGACTTTTTTTTTTTTGCTTCAGAAATGGACATCAAACAATCTTGCTTTTTTAACAGACAAAATTCCCTGAATCCACGTTGAACTTTTCTCATGTTCCAAAGTGAACAGTGATTCTACATGCTGCGGTTTATCAGAGCCAATTGAAGTACTCGAAGACAGGACATTTTTGAAACTACTCCTGCGCTGGCATGGCACACGTGGCATCATGGAGAGGAAGGAAGTGTCCGCCTGTGGAGAAGAAGAGACATAGCGGTTGAAAGTGTGAACACAAGCAAAAGGAGTTCAATGGGCGTTAGCTCTCAGTGATATTTCTACAGTGAAAGCCCTCAAAAGGAGAGAAAGATGTGAGGATCTGCTGCACAATGGTGATGAAAGTGAGTGGATATAAGGGATCTGTTTTCTTTTCATGTCTTTGAGGTGAGCTTAAATCTCTGTAACTCTATTCTTTGAGTGAATTCTGGCATTGAGGAAGCCGAAAATTCTGGGGAGGCTGTAGACCGAAGCAAAAACAATGTCCCCACAAACGTTTTTTTCAGTCCATGAGCAACCTTTGAGTTTGATTTTGGGCAGTGAAAAGAAAGCGAGAACAGCAGGCGCACGGACTGTGCATGACGAATCGGGACGCGGTAAACACCGGCCGATTTCAGAGAAAAGTGGACAAGATTGGAAGACTTCTTCCTGACGTGCAGCACATCAAAACCTCATTTTCTGAGGACGACTGCAGCGGCAAGCATATGCAGTATTCTTAGAGCAAAACAAACAGCCTTAATTCTCCACGCTGGTTAGTTGGTGTTAGCAGAATCACACAGTGAGAGGCAGCGAGCTATGAAGAGCCACAAATTTCAACAAGCAGATCCACTTATATTAGCAGCAGAATGGTCTTTCTTTTCACAACTTGAAGCATCATTTTGACCTCTGGAGTTTGAGTGGACTCCCCGTCATGATTTTATCTCTCTCACAAGTTTCCGTTGAACAAGCAGGTGACGCTTTTTTCATTGATCTGAAACTCAAAATAGACACTTCTTGGATGTGTGACTTGAGCCACAGGCCAGGGAGTTGGAGGAGCTCATTCTTAAAGCCATAAAATCTGTCACGCTGCATGTCAAACCTTCAGAGAGACAGTTTTACTGGAAAAGCTCTCAGAGAAACTCTTAGAATAAATAGACAATAGTGTACATAAACATATACAGGACATGGATGCCTTTACCAAAGAGAGCTGAGCCAGAAGGCAATGCTCTCGATCCTCGTCCCAACCCTCACCATTGGTCATGAGCTTTAGTCATGACAGAAAGAATGAGATGTTGAATATAAGTGGTTGAAATGAGTTTTCTCCGACGGGTGGCAGGCGCCTCTCGTAGAGATAGACCTTAGAGGTAGAGTGAGGAGTTCTTTCACGAGTAGAGCCACGTTAGAAGGAGCCAGATGAGGTGGCTTGGGCATCTCATGAGAATGCTCCCTGGGCAGCTGGCAGAAGTTTGGCAAGACCTATTGAAGCTTCTGCACCAGCTAAGCGGACTAGGAAAGATGGCTGCTGTACAGGAAGTGAGTCCAGCGGACGGGTCACTTGCAATGCCCTTGACATTTCCTGAAAGTTTTATCAAAATCCATTATGAATATTTGACAGATGAATGCAGATGATAAGCACTCCCTATACGTTCTCACTATACGTACTGCCTGGGTGGTCAATTCGAAGTTTTGAGAGTAGCACTCCTTTATCAAGTCACAACTGTCTGACTAAGAAGATCGTGGTAGTCAATAGAAACCAGTTTTATTAAGTGCAAAAATCACAAATAATGGATTCCTTTTCCTGAACAGATGAAAACTGTTTCTTATAATAAGTTCAGAAGCCAATTCTTCACGCCATCTGCTTCAGGCTGAGAGGCGAGAACAGGAGTCACCATCCTTTGTACCTACATTCCCCAGAATTTCTCTAGACTCTGTTTGTTCCGTTGCAATGCCACTGTCTTTGTAAAACAGATTGACTTGAAGTGGCGAGTCGAGGAGTTGATTCCAAAGAGTCCAGAGGTGGAGAGGGAGGATTGTTGAGGACAAATGATTTGCCAGCAGGCACCGAGCGCGTGAGCGTCTTAAGTAGATAATAAACTTGTGGGTGATTTGTCATGATCACCTGATCCCCTGAAGTGTTGCTGCCAATAGATTCTAATGTATAACTTGCAACTTGCCTTCCTCTAATTTACATTTAGAGCAGATCAAAAAGGGTGATTCACTTGTGAGTGATCACAAAAATCTCCGCTGCTGTGTGATGAAATGAGATTAAACATTCTCCTTTAGTTGAGGGCTTGTTCGAGCTGTGAGCGAGTTTTGTGGCATCACATTGTGTTAAGCCTGAAATGTTTGGGAACAGAGACTCAAAATTGGCTCGACCCCCTTAAAGATCGCGTCCACAACGGATCCATCACCGGTTCATTATTGATTTGATCGGCGTGACTCGTGTCGAAGTTCCTGCTGGGAGCGGTTGAAAGTGTGATAATCCACAGTGTCATGTGTCGCCCGAGGAACGTATTCAGAAATGAAGGCCCAGGCAGCGACACAGGGCTTGTGTGCATTAGCAGCTGGAAAACAAGGTCCTCAACACAACGCCCCGGTTGTTCCCTCCTGTTTTTATGCTGCTTTCTCTCAGCGGCTGCAGTTTACACTGACATTCATTCATATCACCCTTATCATATATATATAAAATTTCCTTACTTTTCTATTTGTTTTGGCAGCTAAGGGGTTAAAAGCCCCTTATACTTCTGTGATGCTACAAGGAGTGACCTGTGACCCTCAAGCTTCAATCTCTAGAGGCTTCCAAACCACTGAGATCTGAAGTCATTTTAAACATTTGGTGCAATTCGGTTTGCCTGGACTACTAAACGGTATTATTAATGGTGGAACAGATGGTGCTTGCAGACTCAGCTCAACTCCAGATGTGTTCACTGACCTTCTAAATGCCCGGATCGACACAACAATTCTAATGCTGCCTCCCTAAATGGCACAGCAGTCCATCAGTCTGTACCGACTCTACAAACTGCATCGCACGTCTGTCTTTGGCTCACACATTGAGTGAACATGGTGTGAACATTTTCAGTCTGAAGCTTTTAGACTGAACACATTATTTACTTTTAATTGCAAAAAAAAAAAAGGATTTACTGAATCACATCTGCTGGAGTGGACGTGTCCTTCTGACATGACATTATTATGAGTTGCCTGCAGAAATGAACTCATGTGAATTGTACGTACAGTATTGGGAGCAACCTTTTGGTCTTTCTGATTTCAAATATACTGATATATTTCTTTATAATCGTGGGGCAGAAGAGAAATCTTTCACTGAAATTTGTTCGATTTCTTAGTGGAGAAGACCATTGAGACCTGATCTAACGCATCGTGAAGGCATTCAAAATGACTCACTCTACTGCACATCTTGTACAACAATATTTCAGTTGCACCACAGCAACACACTGAAACACAAGAGCAGGCCTCGGAAGCCTGCAGTCCGGGGGCCACATGTGGCCCTTTGTTGTGCATTAATGTGGAAGAAATCGGCGTCGAACACCTTTTATTTTATTGATATTCAATATTATTTTTCATGCAGTTATTCACTGTTGTATTTAATATATTTCATTTTTCATAAATTAATAAAATGCATAATTTATTAATGTATATTAGCAACATGACACATATTTATTGACTCATGTTGCCAAGCTGTGTATTAGGTCATATGAACTGCAATAATTGTAAAAAAATAAATCTTTATTCCACATCCAACACATTCTTTTTTTATTTTAATCATTACATCAACTGACTGTTTATTTCAAAATAAAAATTATGACTTTTTTTTGTTTATTTTCTTGCTTGAATATTATGTAGCCCAGTGGGCACTTTAATGTCCCACCGCTGGACACGTGTCACAGGGGGGATGTGTTTCCTCTGACATGTTTGTGATCACACGTTGTAGGGAATTTTGGGGGGGAAAAAATGTGGGGAAGAATGGCACTGATGACGATCCATGCACCTGCGACCAGCAGCGCTCCTCAGAAAAGCACATTCAATACAAGTAATTCAATCATATATGAATCCCAAGGCGAGCAGGAATAAAATCTTGGTCGACGTCTGTCGCAGAACTGGGACGTTCCCTGAGGCATGAGCGTTGTGGACAAGGTGTGAAACGCGATCAGGCCACTGTGTTTACGTCTTCCGAGCAGAGCCTTTCTGTTTTGTCCTCTGCTTGCACAGAAAAAGCAACACTAGGGCGGAGGGGCGACAGTTAACAGTGAGCAAAGAGCAGCCACAGCGGGTGCTTTAGTGGAACCCAGAGTGTAAACCATGGCCAGTGTGGCAGCACAAGGGGGCTGTTTCTCTGCCTGACAGCTCGGAGGAGGAGGAGGAGGTGGATGAGTGGGATTGAATAAAAGGAGACTGAAGCCTGATGAGTCATTGTGAGCGTGCAGGTACTGCCGGACCCATGGGGCTACTAGTCATCATCGATCAAATGTCGCCCGTCTTCTGCTCCGGTCAGTTATTGATGTAACCGGTCAGCTCTGACTTAAAGGGACTTTTTCTCCTCTCTGCGCAGTAGATCAGACACGCCACCGTTTAATAAGTTTGTGCGTCTCTCTTTGAAAGCGGGCCTTTGTTCTGTACGCACCCTCCTCCGCTCGTAGGAGATGAGAAGTGTTGTCATGAGGAACTTAGCAGCGGAGTGACGCCACCGCGGATGATGAAACCGCCAGACTCTTTTGTCGCACTTTCAGTCAATGTGAAAGTCTGTACAGAACATGAAGCGCACTTTATTTCCAGACCCATTTGAGGATTTGTCGTGACTCTTTAGTTCGACTCCCAAGTAGCCCCAGGTGTGTCAATCTTCAAGCCATTGTTTCTCTTCTGTCGTTTTGTCGTGGTTGAGTTTTCTGAGTCATGGTTGCTTACATACCTCAATAAATGACATTCACAGCAAACTGCCTTGTTTTGTCACTTAAAACTCGTATTAAGTCAGTAAAATAAGCGCTGTTTATTTTCATTTCATTCATTCTGTTGTGGAGGTAGTGTGCTTAGCTTAGCTTATCTTGGTGTCGTGTTTAAGCATGTTTCTTGGTAACTGTCTGTCATCTGCAGACTCTTGCGTTTACGGATTTCATATTTTTAAATATTTATATAATAAACACATCTGCTCAATTTAAGTTATTAATTGTTACTTAATTGAAGTATTAAATTTTTTTTGTGGGTTATTTTAACCTTACTTTAATCATAAGTTTCATTTCCTTTATGGCAGAAATATATAAAACATAAGATATAATATGGTTTGCTTTAACATTTTCCTAAAAATAAAATCATTTTTATTCCGTATTTAGCAACTTCTTCTACCTCACTCGCCAGTTGGTTTCTTTTTTCTGTCTGTGTAATTCTATATTTCTGTCTTCAGTGTGACCGACATCTTCAATAGCTGCATTATTTACACCACTGTGTCCATCTGTTGTGACCCAGCACGTCCTGTGATGCGGATGTAATGCAGCCAGGCGAAGGGAGCCATCTTATTCCCTCTCCTCTAATCTGTTGTATTTTCCGTCCTTGTCTCCATGTCTGCACAGACGGTGACGCATGGACACACCTGCTTCCAGCTACTCCACCTCAGAGATGTCTTGCGTCAGTCCGGCCCCAAAGTTTCATCAGAAGTGGCATTTCTCCATCCCCTATTTTTGATTTTCTGATAACTTGCTTTACATTTGAAGTGGAGAGAATGTTAGATAAGGAGAGAAATAAAGGGTATTCGTCACACAGGCTGCTCTCAATCTCTCTGTCGAACCCTTGATCTCAGCTGGAGGGTGACAATAAAAGTCTGCATGGCTCTAAATTGGGGCTTCGCGAAATATCAAGCCATCTTCACACAGTCCCTGAGGGCAGGAGGCGCTGTAAACTAAAGGTCCAGCTGCATTATGCCGTTAATAGTGACCTTTTAAGAAGCCCTTGAGCAAGTGGTGGAGCGTGTTGTCGAGTCAAGGTGAACACCCAGTGATCATTATGGTCTGTATCATAGCTTCTGTTCCTCAAAACATTCTATTATGAAACTGGAAAACAGATTTTCCAGACATTAAAGGGAAAAAATCCTTGTGTTTTTTAAGGTTTCTAAAGTGGAAGTGTGCCGTCACCTGTCTCACTGACATAGACAGTGACGTTGGTTTGAGCAAATACAGAAAACCATTTCATTTTCATCTATTATTGATGACAGTGTCTGAGGCGGTGCGATGTTGGAGCGTGATTTAAAGTCTCCGTGCCGCTTCTCTAACTTTCTCATTTGAGAGAAAAATCTGTGACATTGTGATGCAAATGAGAAAACGTTTTTTCATACAGATTTCTCTTGCATTGGTTATGCTGCTCAAGTGTCCTTGAGTGTTCAGAAAGGCGCTTTTAAATAAAATGTATTATTATTAAGTGGTTGTCCATCAGTCCTATCACAACTTGTATCACAGTAGTGTTGTGTGTAGTGCGGGCCACTGAAGAATGACTGAAATTAACAGCACCTGTTCCTCTGTAGTGAAACACTCTGGCACCGGCGAGAACATGATTCTGCTGCTACTGCCTCCTGTGTCCGGCAAGAGAGAGCTGCTGATAGTAATAGTGACGAGAGCAGCTGTCGAGGGAGTCCGATTCTTCTCACTCGCTCCATGAATAACAAGTCATCAGAAGGTGCGGCACCAACCGAACCAGCATCACCAGCATTGTCTTCTCTACCAACAAATGATTTCCTCACCTCTACAGCAGCATTTCACCGACACTGTTCCACATGCAAAGCAGTAATCTCACAGGGCGATGTGTAAACAAACAGCTTCTAGAGTGCTAGGAAATGCAATTTGTGTCTGTATGGAAAAGGATCTGGGCGAGCAGGAGCAGCGCCTTCTCGCTGTCTTCCAAAGACTCAGGGGGAGATGCAATAGTATTAAGGAAATGAGCCTCAGAGGAATAAGAGCAGACTGAAGCGCATCGTACGTTCGGCTGAGAAGGTGATGGTTGCAGCCTGCCACCTCTTCAGGACCTGTATGTCTCCAGGACCCAGAGACGTGCAGGTGGGATCAGAGCCGACCCTTCTCTCCCTGGTCATGGACTGTTTGTTCCTCTTCCCTCTGGCAGGAGGCTGCGGTCCTTCCAGACCAGAACCTCCCGTCACAGGAACAGCTTCTTCCCCTCGGCCGTCACACTGTTGAATTCGTGAACAGCCTTGTTGTTATTTTATTTTATTTTATTCTTTAAGCGCCTGGTGGATATGACAAAGGGCTATGTAGGTGTGGATTCATTGACTGGATAAGTTAAATGTGGTCTTAAATTCAGTAGTGTTAAGTTGAATATTGCTTTGTAAGCTCTTATTTTGAAGAGAATTTGCAGCCAACATTTTAAGGGAAGCAATTTCTTTGATGCAGGATTGAAGATGCACAAGTGTTTGTTGATATCCCCCCCCCCCGGAAGATTCGTGTTAAATGGCAAGAGATTAAAGTACAACTTTATCTTGCTACACATAACACAAAGATAAGTGTTGCAAATGTTGCCTCCAAAAATGACAAAACGGACTGATATTGCGTTGAATTTTCACACATATTTCCACCAATAGTTACACTCACATTAAACACAGGAGGCTTCAGGTTTCAGCCAAGTCATTTCCAGCGTCAACAGTGGCGTTCCTCAGGCTAGCGCTTTGCATTTCTAAAAGTACAGGCAGGTCTGACGCTACAGGAACGTCAACATGGTGGATGGGAGGGACCGACCTGCAGCCATTAACCTACAGTAGAAGTATGTTAAAAGCATTTTTTTTTATTGGATCGCCACCATCTCTGGGTCCAGAACATCCTTTATATCGGGGACCCTTGTGTGAGACACGCCTGGTATAGAAACTAAATATACAGACTTAAGCTATTGTGAAGCAGTAAACTGTAAATATGAATCGGGCAAATATAAATCAAACATCATCACTTATATTGCTGAAATCTGACTCTGCAAATTTAGATGAAAGCTTTTCTGATGGAGTTGTTTATTCCACTTTGGACAGATGGTGATGAAGCTCTGACAGTTGGCAGTGAAAGGACCAGCACATTTCCAGTCTCAAATAAACTGATTTATTCTAGTCACTGTCCCTCATAATCTACCAGGGGAAAAGAAAGACCTGCCTCTCTCACACCCAACTCTCCCTTCTGCTGAGATCATTTCCATTTTCTGGGTATGGACTGATGTTCGCAGGTAAATTTTCAATTTACAAATCAGGCGGGGGGTCATGGTCGTGGACTGTGCCATGCTGGTGCGCCGCATGTGGTGAGTAAAACTGGGGACGCTGCGGTGTCAGAAATGCTTCAACAGAGAAGAAGATTTTAATGCTCACGCCCGTGAACAACCCTTCACACTCTGATCTCTGCTTACATTTTTATGTATGATGTCCTCGTGCTTGGTCTTTCAGATGAATGTGTTCCCCTGGATCACAATGCTACAACGTACTCTAGACATCTTGTTCTTGGATTATTAAGATTTATTGTGTGCAGACTCGACCTGCAATATTTGAGCAATGTTCAAAGCAAATAAAAAAAAAAAAAATAAAGTAAACAAAGTCAAATTGTTGACACAGGTAATAGTGGGAATTATATATATATATATATATATATATATATATATATATATATATATATATATATATATATATATATATATATATATATATATATATATATATATATATATATATATATATACAGCCCCTCCCACTCCTCATGCCACACGGTATGGCGCTCAAGTGGCCGTATCTGGCCCGAGGACCATGAGTTTGACATGGAGAAAAGCCTTAACAGTTTTTCAGATGAGCAAAACAGTGAGCGGGTGTGTGGCTGTATCGGTGGGTGACTGACTTGAAGCTAGTCAACCTAGCTTGAGTGAGTGAAACTGTAAACTTGATCTCATAGAATTTGATAAAAACTTTGGTCTGATATATCGCACAATGCATTACTATAATGTGGATATGCATGATAGGATACATAGAGAGTTTTGAAAATGATAAGCTTTTGTGAGGAAGGGGGAACGAAAGTACCGCCTGTCCCCGCCCTGCCGGAAGATCAGACCAAAGGACACAAAAACAGAAAGCCAAAGACTCGCCTGATCTCAGACCCCGAGCCACGTATCGGCGCCAGACCTTCAATCATGTGATCTGAATCCATCTATTGTGAAGAAGAAGCTGATTTGAATCTATTAAAATTCCTCCGCGTGAATACCACCGTGGTGAATTATTCAGCAGTGAGTCTTTTTTAGCATTTGTCTGTGGTTTATTTGCTCCGTCTCTGATTTGTTAAGACCTTTCAGAGGTGCAATGTGAGCTTGTCATGAGCACATGATGTACCCTGAATCGGATGACTGACCTTTGCCGCTGTATTGTCGCTGTTCTCACACTTGAATCCCGACCGCCGTCCCAAACTGGGTCCATTTCACTCTAAAATAACTGCTTGAAATCCCCGTCACCACCAGTTGTGTTGTCATTCATTGAAACATGCCATTTTGCTTTTCGCTTTGCCACAGTTTGGATGCCGGTAAAGTGAGCTTAGACAGCGGTTAGCATTCGTCTGCACTTTTGTTGCTGTGTTAGTCAGTCCTTATCTGGTTTGTTCACCAGTTTTGTCTTTTGTTTAATAATTTAAACAAATGCATTTTGCTTTGCTTATTTGTTGGAAAGTGTCTTTCGTCTTGATGCTGTGCTCCTATCTGAAAAATGGTTTAGTTTCAGTCTTTATCCCTCAGAAAATGTCATATTTCCGTTTTGTTTATTCATTCTAGTTCTGATCATAATTATTAAGTATTCAATAATTTTTACACAGTAAACATCTTACAATGTTTAAGATGCTTACTTTACTTTAAGACGTTTACTATGTAAACATCAATTGACCTCAGGTGCTAGTGTTTTTAAATCATGGAATGCAAATTGAAAAGTAGTGGTGCGTTGATGAAGCCTTGTTTGGTTAATGTGTTGTTTTTGTTTTTTGTTCTAATTTTTAAGTTGGAAAAATCTATCTCTCTGAAAATCAACATTTTTCCTCCTCTTTAATTCAATTCCTTTTTTCTTTTAAAATTTTAAATCCTATTTATTTTTATTCATTTTTTTTGCCTGGGACATAAATGTCTTTTATTGCCTGTAATTTCCCCTTATATAATATACTCTCCTCTAATACGTTGTCTTACATGGCAAGTTACATGACATTTGCTTGTTCTATTATGTCGCATCTTAATTGTTACATTGCGTACAATTCTGCCAATATTTCTACTGATATTTCACGGAGACTGAACAGCAGCAGAGTGTAGATTTCTGCCCCTCATTCCCACTATGTTCTGAAACAGTGGTTGGATGTTGGTGGGTAAACTTGAGTCGGTGTGTGGTCCTCTGAATGACTCTAAGTCACTGTTTACAAACAGTGAATCGGTCCATCATTCGAGAGGAAAACAAAAACAAAAGCATACTGGCTCAGTTGAAATTGTGTTATGTCATAGCAATTGCCAATGGATGCCTGAATACTCACTCGCAGTTATCATTCACGTTCTTGTTATATAGGGAAATTCAATGCTCCTTTTAGCTTTGCTGTCTTGCACTTCTACACGTTGCCCAGTGAATGTCAAATGTCCACTCTGCTAACAGATGAACTGACCTGATGTGCTCTGACCTTCACTTAAACTGCACTGCAGTGACCTTTCAGGAGTAAAGTGTCACAAACAAATGTATGCATGTACATGTGCACGTGAAATGATGATGTCTGGCTGCTATTGCTCCGCAGCACGCAGACATGGCTGGTGTTTGTGTTGCCCCCGGGCTGCTGCTGTGTGCACCGGCCGTGGCCGAAGAGTCGCAGCAGAGGGCCGGTGGGTGAGTTATTAATAACCACCAGACCAGTCTGTGGTGTTCGCTGAGGAATAAGCTGAGCAGAGTCACATTCCCCGAGTCGCTCTTGTGTAATGTGAAGTGGACCAACACATTGTTTGGCTTGTCTTGGGACCAGCTAAAATGAACAACAGAGATGAATGTGTTGTCGGATTCAGACGTTTGTGTGAAGCAGATCTACCTTTCCCCAGATCATCGCTGCAAAAGTGAGCATCACTTGCTTTATGTTTGGTGCTTTGAATGTGAGTCACGAGTGTTACTGTTTAAGTAAAAACATTTTCTCTTTGGGCTTGTTTATACTGCCTCGTGGGGACCAATACCTGACCAAACACTGTCCTCGAGGGGCAAAAAGTCCCCACGAGTTTGGAGGGTTAGGTTTAGGGTGAGAGAATGGTGAAAGCATTATGTCAATGAGAAAGCTCACAATGTCCCCACAGGGATCGCAATACAAACATGTGTGCGTGTGGGTGTTATAAGTGTTATAGTCAGCATTTCCCTCCTAACATCCAGAGAGACTTACGGTGTAGCAATATCATGTGCATTTACAAAAATATTTTTATGGTGTTTTTGTGGTATATGCGGTTTATTGATGTTGCTAGATGTTTTACTAGATTTGCTTTTGCGTATTTTGATTTGTCATGAATGAATGACACTTAGTTAATGTATGTTTTTATTAGCTTTTATGAGTCTGTCTTTAAAAAAAAAAACATTTCAAAATAAATAAATAATACAGATGAGCAAATTTCAATGAGATGATCAGCAAATGTTGATATTATTATTATTATTATTCTACTGTGTTGTGCGCCAATGAGCTCATTGTTATCGACGTCATTGCAAAATCTATTGAATTATACAGCTAAATATATGTAGGGTAATAATGATGGGTTAAAAAAAGCCATGCAATATGAGTGTAAAAGCACAAGTACATAAATAAATATGGATTCAAGACTCTCTCTCAGTCAAGCTTGACAGCAAAGATGCTCATTGACTTCATTGTCAGCTCATTTTTGTGACTTAGAGGTGAGTGGTTTCTGAAGTAGAGACATCAGAGCACTGGTCACATGTTCCTTGTTGACCACTGATGACAGGTAAAGTACAGCTGCCAGACATTTTTCTCATAAGTGACACACACACACAAGTGGTTCAAGGTCCATATTGTAATAAAAGCCAAGCGCCGCATCAAAATACGGATTGTCAACAGATGAATGAGCGTGTTGAAATGTCCCCACGGCCACTTTGGCCACCCACACAGGCTTGGTTTACATCAAGAGCAGGTTTCTAATGGACGTCAGAGGCGCTTGTTTGTTCAACACACAGAGGCAGAAATGGCGGCGAGCCTTTCAAACAACCGCTTCTTAAGAAACATTGACTTCCTGTCAGCACAAGTGTGTGGAGCGACAAGAGCAGAGGAAAACCAGAGGACAAGCGTTAACCTTGGAATCAAAAAGGAGCGGAGAGGACGCGTCCCTGACCTCCCATGCTCCATCAACCTTCTTGTTTGTACTTAGATGCAGTCACATTAGAAGAGTTGAAATGCTTGAAGCATTTAGGACGGCAGGCGGTGGAATTCCAGTGACTCATCTGATTCAATATTCTCAACAATATGAATATTCAAGGTGATGCATGCTCTGAAAAAAAAGAAATGTCTGAGTCACCCCACATCTTGAACGTTACAATAGCTGCAGTACTGTTTATTTGTTTATATTTATTTTATTATTATTATTTTATTATTATTTATTTATTTATTTTGTGTTAGTATTTATCTGATATTTAGTTATTTTGGACATATAGATTTTGGAAACCGGAAGCCTCAGACCGAAATTTCGTTGCCATAATACAGTGATGTGTTTTGTGCAATGACAATAAAGAAAGTCGAAGTCTAAGTCTTGTTCTGACCGGGACGTATTTGTTTCTGCCTCCTCAGACACTGAGATTCTTATTTTCCTGCAATAGATTTTCTGTTTATTTATTCATACCTACTTGTTTAACTGCGACCAGTCGGGATGCAGACACTTTCTCTCCCAGGATTAATGAGCTTTCTTTTCTGCTGGAACGTCAATCTTTCTGTTTTTATTTGCCTGAAAATGACAAAGGTGCGAGAGTGGAGACGGAGGTTCAGTCTGCTGATTACAGAGGAGATGAACCGAGTCACATAATTGCCGTTACGATGCTCATCATTCTTTTGTTCCTTCCACAAACAGACTCATCAGCTTGTTGCTGTTCCTGCCATTCAGTCGGATGTTCATCTCTGTTGTTGGCATCACATGTTGGGAATACATATTTAGGATGCAAATGTTTGCTGTTTCAGTTCTATTTCCCTTCTTTTTTATGCTTCTTTCAAATGCTAAAATTATAATATAGCTAAAACTAGTTTTAGATCTTGTGGTCTTGTTGCAGATAAAGTGACTAAACATATATAAAAAAAAAGTCATCTCAGTATCTGTTATAAGCTTTGTGTTGCAGCGGGAAACATGGCTTCCTTGTGGATTATAAACATGCCAGGAAGGCAATTTGTCAAAGAGATTGGAGCAGAACTGGAAAGATTCTTAATGGAAAGAGCAAACAAAGGAAGCACTGGTGAGTTTGTAAATGAATATTACAGATTGGAAATGGGTGAAGACAATGAGTGAGGATGAAGACGCGCCAGGCTTTAGCAGGATGAGGAGCGTTGATGTACGACGGCAGTGATAAACAAGCCAGCTGCAGATGTCAGGTCACTGTGGGACGCACAGGATGTCCTCCCCGAGCCTCTGGACTCAAGCCACTGGCCAGAATTGGATATCACCACACGGACCAAGGGACTTTTTTTTTTCTTTTTTTTAAGTCCTTGTCTGACGTCAGAGCTCGCGCTCAAATAAGTCTTGAGACAAACATTATCATTCCGCTCATTTGGGATGACATTCAGCCGTCTGGCCACTGCTGAGTCTGATCCAGTTTCCTAGGAACTGGCACCTCCTGCCTGGATAACCAATTTTGGAGCAGATGAATTTCTGTAGGCAAATGTGTCTGCGTTGATAAAGATGCCGTCTGTGTGCGAGCGTGCGCGTGCTGAAGAGGCCCCAACCCTGAGAGTCCAACGTGATTGCTTCAGCGCACGCGTCCTGGCGCTGGGAGCTCGGTTTCAGCCACGGCTCCCTGGTTAAATTAAAGCTCGCAGGTCGAGCCAAGTCTTTTGTACCATTATAGAATAACGCACCGCGATGAATGTACTCGTGTTTCTGGAAATTGGATTTGTAATTGGATTCTGGGTCGAACAGTTTTCAGCTGTTGACAGAAACATTCTGTTTAATTTTAATCATTTTTGCTTCGTGTTATTCACTCTCGAGGCTTTGCTGAAAAGGACAGCTTTAACTTGACACGGTTGCAAAATGAAATAAAGTGGTAGCTCACACTGAAATCAATGCCTTTCATTGAGATATTACAGTGTAGATACTAATGTCAATGGATAAAAGATTTGAATCGCAATGAATCACACTAAAGGTGAGTGAACTCATAATGAATGGCAAACAAATCCCACATTTTTGTATCTGTTCTAAATGTAACTTAAGGAAGATGTAGCGCAAGAGCAGATGTTTGCTTACTCCAACAACCCAACATAACAGATACTGTGAAGAACAATATATAGAATACCCTCAGAGGCACTGAAGAGTTTCAGCAACATGCTAACATTTAGGACAGATACCAAATGTGCGATTCATTTGCTGTTAACTGTGAGTTATCTCTTCTTTATGCCACTGAGATTAAAAATTGTATTGACAGCCTGAGTAAATACACGTGTTCTCTATGAGCTACTGTATATTTTCATTCATTCATGTACATGTATAATTGAAGTGCCACATAGGAAGCCAACTAAGAAGAGCAAAAATACACACTTTTTCACAGGGTATTTGCTCTAAATCTGAACTTGAGCCACGACGCAACAAGATACATAGTATAGCGTATATTCAATTCAGATTCAATCAAAGACCCTGGTGGATCATTTATTGACAAAAATGTTCCACTTTAAATCAGAGCTGATTTTCATTTGACGCAGTTCTGGGCCGAATAAAATCACTCAGTGGACCCGATTTGGCCCCTGGGTCTTGAGTTTGATACATGATTCACCTCTATATTTTTTAATCTGTGCACAGTCCCAGTCTTTTCTCTATTTTAGACTCTTGTTTAGTGGACTTTTTTGTTCTCTTTATTTCACTCTTGTGTTGTGTTTCCACTTTTGTGTATCATAGTGCTTCATGTGCTGATACTTAAGGCTCCATGTAGAGAACATTTTTGTTTTTTACCTAAAGGCAATGTCATGTTTTGGATGAAGTATGTCGTGTTGCTGTCAAGAACATCTAACCCAAGACTGAGTTGAGACCTAGACCTTTTCCAAGCTGGATACAGAAGTCTATTTTTTTAGAATCAATTGTGAAGGACCTTGACTCAGTCTCAAATAAGGTGATCTCAACAGAAACACTGCAAGTATGAAACCCGTCCCCTCACTGATGCAGTCATCCAGTTGGTCATTATCCAAGGTCAAATTCTACATTAAACCAGATAAGAATTTGGCCCTGGAAGAGTGTGATGTCCCTGTCAAACAGACTGGAGCTTTTAAACAGCATGTATCTGATATCTATCCTTCTGTTAGCTGCAGCTGCTCACTTTACTGAAACTACACAGCCCAAATACACACCCAATATGAGGTGGCTTCCCTGGGACTGCCTGAAAATCTGATCCTGAGAGGTCGGATCAGCCCAGAGCTCACGGCTCTCTCATACATGTAGACAGAAGACTTCAAATAGAGCAGAGCTAAAAACAGAGATGGAGTTTCGGGTCATTTATTCTGGAGAATGCAGCTAATTCAGGACGCGCCGGCTTCATGTTAACCTACTTCTACTGCGAGTACGACTACCTCTCTCCTTCCTGGGAATTTTGGAGAAGTGGTTTCAGCAAACCAGGATTGATGGTTCCAGGACAAGTGCAACGCCCGTTAAACAACATCAATAATAAGCCCTAAAAATAGAGCTTTTCCCATGTTACCTTTTCCTGCATTTTCTGCCTGTCCGCTATTATAAATCACCATAAATATGAGCATATCCTTTTGTACTATTCTAATTTTTTTATTTGTTTCTCAGATTTTCGACCACTACTCTCTTATCAATAAAATTATTTGTACAAATATTCTTTCAACATTTTCCTTTTTTATTGCCATTGACAAATTATTTTTAAGGACAGATACGTTTTTTTCTACAATTAAATATGTTATAAAATTATTATTATTTTAAATTATATTATATTATGTACTTCTGCAAGGCGCACTTATAATTCACACTTCCACTTCTTATGCTGGACAAAACACTGTGACGGAGGTATGTGAGACGGTGGTGTTCACTGTCCTGCTGTAAAGACAGTGACAGTGACTTATCTATTTACTTAAACCATGTATATTATATTTATTTATTTCGTGGAGACAGGTGAATTTACTTCCACCCCAGTCTTTGGGTCACACTGCAGATTTCTTTCATTTACATGATGTTTTTGTCCCGAACCGTTTTCAAGCGACAGCCTTTTGAAATTGAGCTATAAGAATGATGCATTGAAAAAACGCTGGCGCCTAAAGGGTTAACTAACGGCGGTCTGAAATGCGCCGTTTCACTAAAAGTCGCTCGAATCCCATTCAACATGAATCAATTAGGTCAACTAGAATGCAAATGATGAACTCAGTGACTCATCTTTGTCCTGGTCACTGTAGTGTTTTGGTGCTGAATGTTCGAAGCACTGCTCGGCTTGAAGAGCAGCTTGAATGACCATCCTTCCTGTGACCCACTGGCAGCACTCGTCCTTGTGGGTCAAGGTAATTCTGTCTGGTAGATGTCGTCATCGCGATGAGAATGATTCCAGACAGGATCAAGGTGATTCATCTTTTTTTACATTTCCGACCTTGAGTCGGATGAAAGAGGACTCTTGTAAAACTGCTGTGATCTTGTCCTTCCTGGTCACTCTGAATGAACACCAGAATAGCTTCAACTCAACTTTGCTTCTTGTCTTTATGTCAGATCTACTGTCAATAATTCTTCCATCATGGCAGGCCTGAGGTCGACCGTGACATGTCACCACATTGTAATTGTTTATTTAAAATGAAGCCACGTCACTAGCCGACATGTTTTGGGGCAACTCTCCCAGTTTAATATGGTTCCAGGGATAAAATGGCAGCAGAGAGATGAACAAACACAGGTGTCAAATAGAAGCTATTTTCATGTTGGACTTTTGAGCCCCAGAGTGACACTGAAGTCAGCCTTGTTTCTACCTTCCGCGGTGCAGTGTCACCTGAAGCCATGGAAGCATATCGCAGAAAAGACAGAGCATGGTGCTCGGATAGATCCAGCTATAAGTAGGTAAGTCAGGTAAGTATAAGTCAGATCTGCATGGGAATCAGACGCAGTCATGACCTCCACACCTGATCCAGAAATCCACCGTGGAGTCAGCTATTGTTTATTTTGCATCAGTTTGACAATTGCACAATAAATCACGATGGTGGCTATATTCAAGTTTTTATATCACCTTATTGAAACTAAAGCTCTATTAATGTCTTGAAAATATTTGTTTAAGAATTTCAATTTTACAAGAATTTCAAGTACATTCAGAGTAGTGGAAACCCTGGAACATTGTGTAGCGAAAAACAGCCCTGAACCAAAGCAAACAGATGCTTTTGTTGTTTGCTTTTGTTCAGGGATTCCTCCATGTTTGTTGTTGTTGTTATCATCCTAGCTGTGACGTGTCTTGTGTGATCAGTGGACCAGGAACTCCTATATATATATATATATATAGTTAATGTATGGCCCGGATCTGCGCCGGCTCCACATGACTTGTACGTGCTGAGTCATGGCAAAATGTCTGATTGTCGTGTGGTCAAGTCTTCAAGTGCAACATTGTTTTTCCCAGAGAGACGTTCACCTCACAGCTAGAAGCCCACATGCCTGCCATACTGACCTTTTCTGTCGGCAGACTCCGCCCCTATTACCACCAACCAATTGAGCGTTTCATTATTAAACCTAGTCCCACACGTGTGATGTGGCTTTAATCCGAGGACACACACCTGTCAGTGACACTACTCGTGATTTTTTTTTCATATTTATCAACATGAAATAGGAGAGGAAAAGCTGCCTCCAGCACCAAAGGTCAGCCTCAGTGTGCGCTTAATTGGCTTGGCCTTTCAGAAGAGCAGGAGTGTGAGCTGCAGGTGAAGTAGTGTTTGGTTGCACCAGCAAGCTCATTGATCACGGGAAGGTCGGCGTCATAAGTCTCTCATGGCATCATCATGAAGGACAGAATTTGAGGATAAAAGCTGAGAGCACAGCCAGGTCAGTCAGAAGGAAGGCTAATGGACAGCGGAGAACAGCTTCATTTGGAATATAGATTACTGTATGGCATTAAATAGAGTCTGTCACAAGCTACTATTAAAGAGTGATTCAGCCCAGTGCTTTTAGACAAGCGACGTCCACTAAACCAGAAGCATTTTAGACCACTAACACTTAAATTCCTGCATTCAAAGAGACCAAATGAGCACTCTGAACACACGCACTCATTTCATTGTTGTATAATGTGCGTTTTCCATTCCCATTTAGCCACGTTTTTAAAGTGAAGTCTCATCCTCCCACAGTGAAAATTTGAGTCATCTCTTGTTCACTTTTCAACAGCCATCTCCAACGCAGAAATGTCACAGATCAGAGACCAGCTGAAGCAGAAAAGAACCGACGCGCTGGTGTTTGAACAAAAACATTTCACACCTGGACAGATTCCGCTCACACTAGAATACAGTAGGACTGATTGAAAACTTAGTTTATTGGGTCAACAAAGGTCATGTTACACTTGACATTTGTTAAAATGAAACTCAGTCTTGACAGATGCTTTAAACATTAAATGTATTTCAGCTACATTTGAAAAAGCATAAAACAAAAGCGACCCAATATAGTTCGAACTTCCAACTGAAATTTACTCGCTGATCAACTCTGCTCCGGTCAGTTCAACTTGTCAGGACCGGAGTCGCAGGTCTGCCCTCAAAAGATCCCTGGGACTTTCTGGCGAACAGGAGGCGCAGGTCCACCTCAGGGTCCACGTAATGGGGGATCTTCCGCTCGTTGAAGAGGCCCGAGAGGGTGGTCTCCACTTTGGCGCGACGCGAGATCCTCATGCGCAGTGCGAAGAGGTGATGCAGGTTGCCCTCCACCAAGGGAAGCTGATGCCCATCAAGGCGTTTATGCCAGGCCTTCTTGGAGCGCTTTTGTTTCTGAAGAATATCCGCATTTAATAAATGTGATGACGGCAAACTTGTCATTCATGGTTCACCTTTAACGGGCCGCTGCTGGGGTCATGGTGAAGCAGGTGCCTGGTCATGCTCTCCTGCGTGACACAAAGATCTTAACGGCTTCTACGAATAATCCGAGCAGCTGAACCTCTACTCACACGCATGGCGAACTCCCGCGGACAGTCAGGGAAGGAGCACCGATACTTGAGGAGCTCCAGGTGAACCTTGCGGATGTGATGCTGCAGATTGAAGGTGGTGGAGAAGTAAGCCTGGCAGCCCTCTCTGGGACACACCAGGACGGGTTTATGAGACGCGTGCGCCCGTCTGTGCCGGCGCAGAGCATCCTCCTTCTTGAACTCTTTTTTGCAGGTTTTGCAAACATATGAAACTGAAAACCGTATCAACAAAGACTTCTCCTGCAGTAACAAGCCTCGCTTCAGCTCATGCGCAAGCATGTTTACCTGTGTGTTGGGCCATGTGTCTCTGAAGTTTACTCCAACTATGCTCAATAAAGGAGCAGTCGGCCATTTGGCAGCGGTAACCTGTACAATGGGCGTCAGTTCATACACCTTTAAGATATAAACTTACTCACCAGCATGCTTCTTTTCATGGGCATGACGGGCGACATGGGAGGGGAACACAGACAGGCATCCATCCTTTGAACACCTATTAGGGGAAAGAGATTTGAAGCAAGTCCCAGACAACATTCTCTTAAGTCTGAGCGTCAAAAAAAGTGATACCTACTTGAATTTCGGTGTCACTCCATGTTCCTTCAGATGGAGCTTCAGCAAGCGGCGCTTCTTAAAAGTCAAGGAGCACTTTGGCTGCAGACACTAAAGATACAGTTCACACTGAAGCAGGTGTCCAATTACAAAGCTACATTAACATTTTAACACCTGAGATGTTTTTTTGTGCAAATAAAATGTAGTTATAATTGAGATTTTATTGCGCAACGGTAAGTAGTTCGCTTCCTGCAAATGGAATTGCAACGTTTCTAAATGGCGCCCTCTGGTGTTTAACAATAAGTCCTACCTTGAAGTATTGAGTCTTGTCTCTGTGAGTCATGCCCACGTGTCTCTTCAGTTGCCCGGCATTGCTGAAACCAGAGGCGCAACCAGGCGTCTGACACCTGAAACGCAGCGTGTACGCGTGAGTGTTTTACACCAGTCTGCCCTGACTCACCTGAACGTCTTCACCCCGGTGTGCTGCAGCGCGTGTTGCCTCAGGTGGGAACTTCTGGTGAAGCGACGGCCGCACCCGCTGACGGGGCACAGCACCGGACGCTGCGGGTCAAGTTAAGGACCAGTCAGTTGTGGGACGCAGACAGGTGATTTCTCAGAGCGCACCTGTCCGGTGTGCGCAGCCTCGTGCTCCTTCAGCTTCCACCCCCGGCTGAACGAGGCGCCACAGGTCGCACACCTCACCGCCGCTCGCTTTCCTTTCTGAACACCGCTCATTGTCTGCTTCAGGTGACGCGCTCGCTCCAGATCTCCGAGGCGCCGCTTCGTCGCTCCTTTATAGCCTGTTGGAAGCGCCTCATTACTTCAATTGGCACCAGCTGGTTTATTGCAGGGACCCTGGAGCTCATTAACCTCGTTGACCTCTCCTCCACTCTCCCAAAATATATTGAATTAAAGCTTTTAAGTTTTCATTTTGGAAGATCATTTTCTTGTAGATGAACACTGAGACTCAGGCGCACCCGCAGTGGAGCTACTGACATATCTTTTTAATGGAAAAGAAGCAATGTTTTCCTCAGTTAAACTCATACACAGGACAACTGACCTTTCGTCAGGTCATTTTAAACCCCTTGGCTCGCTATTATTCCATGAAATAACAGTGGTGATAAAACAAATGTCACTACAGTGGTCGAATCCCCCGAAATTGTGCATCATTTTTCATTTTTAATTCACCTTTTTAAAGGGTAACCACGCAGCCGCCTGGTTCGTGTCAACTTTCCTTATTTCCTAGTCTTTTCCGGCCTGTTGTCAAACATGGGAATCGGACAGAAGTTCTCCCAACCTCTCTTCCTCTGCTGCCTCATGTTCTGCATTGCTGTGGTCATGAATCTCACTGGGAGATCTGGGTTTCTCATTAACTGCTTTCGACTTACAACCAAGAAATCCTTCTCTGTTCTGTTCCCATATCAACCTTTCTGCGTGCAAACAAATGCTATCCAAACAGTTTGACTGAGTTTCAATCCATTTCTTCATTCCTCTACTGCTACTCTCCCAGAATGCTGCCCATTTTGAACCTTCACCGTCAACTGTCGACTTATTCAAATAATGCTCCATGTCTCGGCCTGTTGGCCTGAATTGCTGACGTGAAGCCCGAAGTCCAACACGATCTGAACCACCAGCATCAGTCTGTTAGATTCATCACTTCTCATTCTTCGAACATGGTCCTTCAGTGAGACCCGACATTTGGGTCAGCTGCTCATGGTCTTCTGACAGTCCATTGTGTGAATGACTTTCTGGCTGCACCTCATCAGACTGGCTCTTCTTCTCTTCTTCTGGCTCTTGAACATCTGAGAAAATGGCTTGGGAGAAGTGGTGGCCTCTTGACTTTAGACTCGGGTCCCTTTCACCATGAATGACCACCGACCACTGCACCTGGATTCTTATGATCCCAATTTTTTATTCCTTTTTTAATAGGAAAATGACGGCAGTTTGGGACAGGAATGACGTGTATTTGTAATGTAAGCATAAGTACAGCAGAGGGCAGCAAGTGTACGTTCTGGTTCAGAATGTGGATGTGAGTGGAATTTATTTCAAAATTATTATTTTGTGTAATCTTCATAGATGCAGTGCGCTGACTTCGACTTTTGCCCCCGATTCATCGTTTTGCTGAATCCTTATATATTTCCCCTGTATATTAGTAAAAATACAGCACATAAAAGCCTATGGCTCTTTGCTGTATTGATGAATCATCCATGACATTTTGTGCAGCTCACCAGGTAATGTGAACTGATGTGTCCCAGAGAAGCCACTCAGACAAACATGTATCGTCAGCATGAGGGAGACGTTTGGAAAAAGCACTGTGCAAATATGAGCTCTAGGCCACTGTATTGGGTGGGTGGTACTCAAAGCCGCAACTATTGGGGTGCATTCTCAAAGGAGATGTAATGGATGAAATATTCAGAGGGGGGAATGGGGTTCTATTAAAAGGATATGTTGCAGTAGCCAGCTCAAGTCAAGGTCACCGCAGATTTTTCTGAACATATTAGAGACCTTTGTTAAAATTGGTTAACAGGAATTTCTCTCAGTGCTGTGTAAAGCTTATTGATGGGTGAATTTAGGCCTTAAATTTGCCTGACAAAATAAACAAAAAGTCTACTTCAACAACTTTCAATGGCTACTTCTCTCTTCAAGACTCAAACCAGGTGACTTGGTTTTCAGCAAGTCATCTCTCTCAATGATCAGACTCGCCCTCCCAAGCCTGAGTTCACCTCCACATATCAACTTGTTGATGGGATCTTTTTTTTTTAATGTTGCTGCCGCCTACAGCCGCCTTGTTTTTAATGTGCGCCATCATGATATAAGAACACAGAGGGGCCATCCTTCTTGCTGCTCAGCTGTCGCATCCTCTCCCTGCTGCATGGCAACGGGAGGAGGAGACTGACCGGGATGAGGGCGGGTACCACGGTCCCGCGTGTCCTCCTCGCCGCAGACCAACGCACTTCCCTCCGCTTTCCCATCCCTCCGTTTCCGCATACTGCAGACTGACATGCACACCGCTCCATCCATCCACCCATTACGCAGCGCAGGCATGCATCCGCGCTGCGCGCTCTCCTCCCCGGCCGCTCTCTGATCACCCCGGACCGAACCTCGCTACAATCCCGTGCTGTTTTTTTTTTGCCGCCCTTCCATCTTTTAACATGCCAAGCGAGGAGGACCTCCTCGGCGCCGAGAGATGAGCTCGGCGGATGTGGACCTAGCCCTCGGACTCCCTGTCATCGCCTGAGGCCGCCGGTCCGCGGCTCCTGTCTCTGCTCGGGGTTTTCGCGGCTCACCATGTTGTGATTGCGGGGAGCATGTGAAGAGGATGCTGGCGGTGTGGTGCTTCATGCTCTTTGCTGCAGTGGGCGAGAGGCTTGCGATCGCAGGTGAGGTGGGGAGGAGGCGGGAGGGGTGTCGGGGAAATACCTCTTTTCCGTTCCCATTTCTGCACCATCACTTGTTTTTTTTCCAGGAGGCTGTCAATCGTCTGGCTGGTCTTTGCTGCTGTCGATTTGCTGCATCAACACATTTCAACTGAATCATTATTTATTCATAATGTCACTTGAAAAACCTGAGTTGCTCATCTTTAATAATTCAAATTGGTTAATTAATGTAGCGCTGATGCATCTGTGGGTCATGGAGAATATGTTTATCACGCATAATCTACACATTAAATACCTTTATTCTCTTGACTTTGAATACTGGATACACTGAATTTGTCTGTAAAGAATTTAAGGCAAATATTTCATTCTGGATCGGCTAAAAATATATGAATCTTCAGCAGTTTAAACGACCTCTCTCTCAAACAAAGTGAGGTGGACACCAGAGTCGGGAGGTAGTGTGTCAACTAGGTGCGGAGATACAGATTCTCTGCTCCCACTGACGCCTCCTTTGGTCCAAACCTGGCGTGAGACAAGTGCGGCCGGAGGGCCACATTTGACCCTCTGACTGTACTTATGCGGCCCTCATAGTATTCATATACAGTACTGAGTATAATTTAGTATTGAATCCTAACTCGTGAATTCTTATAGGTCTTTTGCAGTTACAATGTGCCTGTACATAGTCACATGTTTTACCCATAGACTTCACTGTTGGTGGGTTGATGAGGTTTCATGAAGCAGTGTCTCAGTTTTCAGACGAGGCCTCATCTTCTTTTAAACCCAGAACGCAACCATTCAAGTTAGGACCCAGTTTCATGAAGTGTCATCAACACATCACCACTGAAAACTGAAATGATACTCTTCATTACGTCACGTACTTTTCATACGTTACAATTTTATTTTGAGACTCTTTAACGTGTATATTAAAATAAAGTGTATGTTTTATACAAATAATATCATGGCTTCTTTAAACTTCACCCTGCTTCCTCCCTTTAAAAAAAAGTCACATAGTTCTTTTCTTTTATCTTTTCGTACCAGACACACGGATACAATCTGGCTAAACATTCTGTTTACTCAGAAAAGAATGTTATCCTTTGGCTGACTATTACACTTGTCCCCAATGAGAGCTATCAAATTGTTCTCCAACAACTGATCCTGGCTGCCAGAAATCTCTCAAGCAGCCAGTAAATAAGTATGTAGTTGACTTGAGAGGATTAATCTGAAGTCACATGGACTTGGGGGCTGGCGTCGCTATGTAGGGAGTAATGAGCTGTGGGTCGTGACCGAAAGAATGAGCTCCATGATACAAGCAGTTCAAATGAGTTGGGTGGCAGGCGCCTCCCTTAGAGATAGGGTGAGGAGTTCTGTCACTCGGGAGAGACTCGGAGTAGAGCCACTGCTTCTCCGTAGTGAGAGGAGTCAGTTCGGGCATCTCATGAGGATGCCCCCTGGATGCCGGTGTTTCTATCTCTACACTGGCCTGGGAGCGTCTCGGGATCCACAGTCGGAGCTGGTTGATGTTGCCCAGGAGAAGGGCGTTTGCAGTGACCTTCTGAAGCTGCTGTCCCGCGACTCAGCAATGGCTCAGCGGATGAGGATGGCTGGATGGATATATATATATATATATATATGCTTTGTGGCTGTGTGATTAGTCAGCTTTCGTCTATGATATCTAATTTCCTCCCATCAAGACTGTTCGGGGAAGTGGGTTGGGCTGAGCTGCAGTGTCAGCATGTCCTGCTGAAAAACAGAACGTCCGCTCTATATTTGTCCGACAGCAGAGATGCACTTGTGGCACTTTGTTTCCTTGTGACAGTTGAGATGACAAAATGAAGGTTATATTATCACCCGGCATGATGTCTGCTACCTTCATGACAGGATCTGACAAGAGCCCAGTGAAGGATGGAGCAGCCTGGGACTGGTTCTCCTTGGCTGGACGACCCGGCAGCAGTGACTCAGGGACTGAAGTCACCTACCCAAAGCGGCTGGTCCAGCAGATCAAGTCGGAAGAGGAAATGGCGCATCAATATTTGGGTACCAGGGTGAAGAACAGCACCGGGGACACATCGGTATGTGGTGTTCTATGGCAAGAATTTCATCATTTAATTCAGCAGAAGCAAAACATGAAGGTCAACATTGCTGAAAGAAGTGTTACTGCCGCCGTGTTCCCTCCCTCCGGACTGGAGCCTTATACCTGTGAGTTAGAGGTGGGATACCCCCTGGACTCACCATGTCTCCTTTAAGTCTACCCTGCCTTTCACACAAGCAGGGTGTCTGTAACTTTTCCATCATAAAGCACATGTTTTAAAGTCAAAGGTGCTGCACAATGTAGTCTCTGTTTTGTCCTCCACTACGTTTGAAAGTTAGATTTTGCAAATCTGGTTTCAAACGCTGCGTGTGCAGTGTAGGAATGCGCACAGGCGTCATGTGTCTGGGCGTGACAGCCGAGTGGAGCCAGCTTTTATGCTCTCTGCTGCTCATGCGGCTCCAGCTACACAGAGAGACAGAACTGGGTGGTGTCTTGCAGTACTTTTCCCCGCTCGTGACTCTGACCCAGTTAGTCATTGAAAAACCCCTCACAACATCCACGGCCGAGTTGCTGAGCCTGGGCGGCGTGCGTCGGTTGTAAACGTGGCGTCCCGGCAAATATTTGCGTGTACGTTTGCACAAGGCTCCGTGGCCACATGACAGCGCTCACCTTGAAATATTCAGTCCTCACAGATGATCAGCCGGCTGCCGTGCCGAGCCCTGCATTATTCAGGGGTGCGTAGAAGTGTGGCCCCATTAAATATGAAGCAGCACTGTGTAAGCTTGGGGGTCCAGCAGGACGAAGCTCCGCCCATCATGAGCCATTCGAGCTCACTATTTAGAGTAGAATTGAGGGTAAACTCAAGACCTCCTACATTAAACACTTTGTTCTAGTTGAACAATAGTCAACTATTCATCCACTGTAAATGTCGGCTTGGAACCTGTCCTTTTATTAGCATTGGTGATTCACAGCTGCTTCCTCCAGACTGTGACTCAGACATTTACAACCGAGTCTAAATCCTCCGCTGGCCCGGCCGCCTCGACACCTCTGGCAGATGCACACAAGTCACTTTCACGCTGATAAACGACGACAAGTTGCCTCCCTTTCATTCATCACACAGCACCGGCTCTTAATGGGTCAGGGGTCCTGGCAACCTGACGCACTCTGTCACTTTATCAATCATCCGCCAGCGAGATGCTTTCAGCGCCGCATCGACTGCTGCTGAATAATTCAGCTAGTCAAAAACATCCCGGAGGCGTACACACATTTAACACAAATTGTTTTGTTGCTCTTGATTTACCACCAATTCCGTTTATCTCGCAGCCGATCCACTTGGCCCAGAGCTCTTTCCAAGTGGACGCGTTTGGACGGACCTTCATTCTGGACCTGGAGTTGAACCAGTGAGTTACTCTCTCAAACACTACTGGAGACTCAGTGGCTTTGTTGCTGCCTCTGCTCGCACATTGCTGCCCATGATTCCGCATGACAAGTCGGGGAATACCGAAGTGGTGCATTTATATTCATGAGATTCAATCCATTTGACTAAGACAAGCGAGTAAATTTAGATTCCACGATGATGGAGAAAGATTTTTGTCCTGCATGCAGATAAGCGCAATTAAAATGGCGGCTTTCTGGTTAAAAATTTTTATATTAAAATAAAATAATAAGGCATTTTCGAGCTTCTTTATCTTGCAGCACTAGTGCCAGCAATGTAAAATTCAGTTTCAAGCTTGCAACTCTCTCTGCCTCCATAGTTAGCATTGCTACAGTACTAGCTTCTGTTCTTGTCTCAGAACAGAGAATTGAGTGTGTAGGCGTGACATTTTTGTTATAATAATGCTGAATTTGAAACACTGAAATACAACAAGAATAAACTGAATTCCATTTAATATGGCAAAGTAATGGCATGTTTTCTCTAGTTAGTTTAGCCGTATGGCCACTTTAATGTGAAATTCGTCTGGATTGAAATGATGACCGTGTGTTTCAAGACGAAAGCAAGAGTTAGCAGAAAGTATCTCATCTCTCTCTGCAGTCACCTCCTGTCCTCGGAATATGTGGAGCGTCACTTTAACCAAGATGGAAGACCAAAACAGACTGTGGTGAGCTTTTAAAGACACTGTTTTTTCTGTTGCTTTAAAAGAATAAATGAATTTTTTTGGCTTTTTTAAATGACTCTAAGCTTACATTTAAATATTTGTTTTCACTAGGGATGTTCCGATACCGATACTAGTATCGGTACTTGCGCCGGTCTTGTCTGCAAAAAAGTGGTATTGGGACATCCCTAGTTTTCACTACTATCGGGTGCCCTTTTTTTGTTGTAATATTTAAAACAGTCTGTTATTGTATCATCGTGTCTGTGATAGTGCGGTCTTCCTCTCCTTTTTTAAAAATAGTTCATATGTTTCCTGACCTAACACATGTTGCGATTGATGTGATAGAAAGTAGTTTCTTGTTTAGCTGTGTGAAACAGTGAAGCTTTTGCTCGGGAATCATATTCAGATGTTCGTCCTTCTTTCTCGCGGTTGTTATTTTAACCTATGTAAATTGGTCCGTGTGGAATTCTATTTTTAGCCCCCAGACTGTCCATTTATGAAGCTGTTTTTTTTTTGTGGCTGGTGTTAGCTTTATTATTGCAGTTCAAACGGATAGATCTAATACTGTCGTTTCATCTATTTTTGGAAAGTGTGGGCTTTGATTCAGATGTAGGCTGCCAGGCGTGCACACTCTGCTTCGTGCGTACGTGGGTTTGCCTGTCAGCGGCGAGCGCGTACGCCGTTCGAGAAGAAAAGACAGCAGATGCCTGTGGTGAAAAAGCTGCACGCAGAAAGAGAGACAACCAGAGGATCGTTTCTGGGAAACTGAAAAAAAGCTCTGGCATGAGACGCGACATGTGTACCTGAAGAATGTCTCTGCATTTGTTTGGCCTGGAGCGTTGCGAGTAACACTTGTGTTCACGTCCTCCACTGCGCTCACCAGCAGCTTCAAACTCTCCCCCGGACCACCGGACCAATCACAAGCGTGTAACCATAGCTACCAGTTGGCTCGGCAGTATCATTAGGAATGTAAGAAAAGTGATGGCTGGGGGGGAGAGATGGTATGATATGAATAAAAAAGCATAAGTCTATCAATGGGCGGAGTCACTTTGGCGACAGCCGGAGCATGAAAGGGCCTGCAGGGATGGAGCTGGACCTGCTTCCGGACCAGATTGCGGCTCTGCTGGACAGAGGATGATTCCTCCAGGGCAGTGTATCATCTGCCCGCACCGTTGACCTCGAGAAGGGGCTTCAATGAAATTGAAAGTATTGTCCCTTTTGCGTTGGCCACTCCCGACTGTGACCCTGTGAACCCTGCTGTGACCTCTTACTGAGAGCGATTCCTCAGATCTGCACTGACTCTGAAGAGAGTCACTTGCAAGGGGTCTACCTCCACCGCTATTGTCAGTGGGACATAAAGTAGGCCACAAACTGTGCCAGAGAGAGGACGAAGAGCCGCACATGCAGGGAGAGGCAGAGGTTCTTCCCTGACCTAGTATCTGCTGCAGGTTTGACTGAATGTTGGTGTCCACAGGGAGGGGAGCACTGCTACTATCAGGGGCGGCTCAGAGCGTCGCCAGGATCCTGGGCGGCTCTCTCCACCTGTCACGGCCTCTGGTGAGACGCACATCTTGTTTTCTACCATGACATTTCCACCATCACCTTTATTTTTTTTGCCTCCAGTGGGATGTTCTCTGATGGGGTCTTCTCCTATGGTATTGAACCAGTGACAAACGGAAGCAGTCAGGTAAACAGATGTCATCGTGATTCACCTCTTTAGCTGCCTTTGTCTATCTTGATCATATTTATTGACAGCTTCCTTAAATCTCTGCTCTCGTCACCATGTGGTTCTCCTCCACATGAGCTGTCCCTCTCATATACTGCTTTCTAATCGTGGCCTTCTTAGTCACTCCCAGCGAGCATCTTCAACCACACTATAGATCACCATAACATCAGCGAACATCATGGTCCATGGAGACTCCTCCTTAATATCACTGGCAGTCTGCCCATAACTAAAGCAAAGAAGATCTCCTGATCTGCTCTCTGTCTCACTGTCCTCATACATGGTTCCTGATACAGTACCACACTCTTTATATGGATCTACAACAGCAACATCTAGCTGCATCTCTGATCTCTCAAAGATGAGTCACATCAACTCAACTGACAAGGATTTGGCCAAGAAAGACTACTTTACTGAACCCAGTATATGAAGAGTTCTTTTCCAAAATGAGAATAAAAGCTAAAGCAGGATTAAAACCTTTTCACGTTTGTTCTCAAGCTGCTGTTACCTCCTGGTTTCAGTTGTAGTTTCATGACAACAATCATTCCCAACATTCAAATTTAACTTTACCAAAAAATATGGTTCAGAACTGCATGACATTTCGGAATATAGTATTCCAAACTATACTATACTATACTATACTATACTATACTATACTATACTATGCTACACTATACTACACTATACTGTACTATACTACACTGTACTATACTATACTACACTATACTGTACTATACTACACTGTACTATACTATACTACACTATACTGTACTATACTACACTGTACTATACTATACTACACTATACTGTACTATACTACACTGTACTATACTATACTACACTATACTGTACTATACTACACTGTACTATACTATACTACACTATACTGTACTGTACTATACTATACTATACTATGCTATACTATGCTATACTATACTGTACTATACTATACTATACGATACTACACTATACTGTACTATACTATACTATACTATACTGTACTATACTACACTATACTGTGCTATACTATACTATACTATACTATACTACACTATACTGTGCTATACTATACTATACTATACTGTACTATACTATACTGTACTATACTATACTGTACTATACTATACTATAGTATATTATGCTATACTGTGCTATACTATACTACACTATACTGTACTATACTATACTATACTGTACTATACTGTACTATACTATACTGTACTATACTATACTGTACTATACTATACTATGCTATACTATACTACACTATACTGTACTATACTATACTATACTATACTATACTTTACTATACTATGCTATGCAACAGTATGCTATACTGTAGCATACACATGATACTACACTATACTATACACTACTACTAATACTATTCTATGCTGTACTATACTACACAATGCTCCGCTACGCTATACTATACTATACTATATCATACTATACTATACTATACTAATACTATGCTACGCACCACTATTCTATATTACACGATACTACACTATACTACACTACACTACACTACACTGCACTACATTAATGCTATGCTATGCTATGCTATGCTATGCTATGCTACGTTACGTTACGTTACGTTACGTTACGTTACGTTGCAATACGTTACGTTACGTTACGTTACGTTACGTTACGTTACGTTGTACTATACTACAGTATTATCTATAGTTAATACTTTAGTATACGATACTACAGTATTACTATATGACTACACTAATACTGTATAGTCCCTTCATCCCCTCAACATTTGCAGACACTCCAAACACCTGTCAAGTAAATGATTACATGGTACACTACTGTCATTTATTAATTCCAAGACAACAGATATACAGAACCTCCATGTGTCCTGGGTCTGTCCCTGGTACTCCTCCCAGTTGTCATGAGTGATCCTAAAATGTTCCCCAGGCCACCTCATCTAGCTGGGGGAGCAGTGGCTCTACTTCTAGTCTTATCCACTCTGCGGTTTCTTCACCAAGACTGAGTCCTCGGGACTGAAGACACTGCAGCGAGTCTCCATCTTTCCCTAGGGAAACCTCAAATGTTTACAAATAATGTAACATGATTTTAGCACTGTGTCTGGAGCCTAACAAACACAATCTTCTCGGCGTTCTCACGTAGGAAGATGGCGCACACCTGATCCGCCAGATGCCAGATATCAGACTCACCCCTCCCTGCACAGGTACATCCAAATAAAACCTGTCCTTGGTTGAGTTATGTTATATACTACAGAAGTTCCATTGGCAACTGCTGATGGTTTGGTCAGACGTGTGGAGCCACAGTGCTGCTCTGTCGTTGTGAACGTTTTCCTCTGTGTGTCCAGACTGTGATGAGGACAGTGGGCGAGATGGCAAAGGAGGTGAGGATGACAGACCGAACCAAACCAGGGAGCAGCAGGAGTCTGCAGTACTGAGGAGATCCAAGAGATTTGTTCGCAGACCCTCTGTCCAGACTGAGACCAAGTACATCGAGCTCATGGTCGTCAATGACCACGACATGGTGAGCGCTGCGTTTTGCTTCCATTCGTCGTGAAATCAAGTCCTCTGTAAAGTGCCACTGCTCAGTTCAGAATTAGCATTAGCATTTTTTTTAAATACAGCGTACATTCAAATTAATAAAATAAACTTTCAGTGGCCACAAGCTCCACAGGAAGCTTTGAAAAATGGCTAATGCAGCTCTGCTAATGTCCCTTGTGGTCTAGTATTTAGGTCCGTGCGCTGGTCGTGGAGCATGTCAATGTGGTTCTTCAGTCACAGAAGTTGTTTTATTGATTTATTGTTTGCTGTGTTTTTCTTCTGTCATGTGAAGTGATAAAGTCGGTGGAGGTGTGCTCTGTCTCAGTGCTTTTCTCGCTTGAATTGTTTCAGTGCAGGTTAATATGGAAAGGAAGCTTGTGGTCAATGTATAGTTCTTCACCATATCATTCAATGGAAGACCATTTTCATAACCAAAAGAATAAAATGAGTCTGACATCTGGTCATGTGTTTTCTTTTTTCTGTCCTCAGGTGGTCCAGCTACGACGTTCTGGCAGCCAAACGAAGAACTTTGCCAAAGCCGTGGTCAACATGGCTGATGCGGTGTGATACCACTGTTCACTATGACGAGTCAGGTGTACAGGTGTACGAAAGCTGATGAAGACTCTTGGTCCTCAGATCTACAAGGAGCAGTTGAACACAAGAATCGTGCTGATCGCCATGGAGACCTGGACGGCTGCAAACATGATGCCGGTGGTGGAGGACCCGGTGAGCACGCTGCAGAACTTCATGAAGTACCGCAAGGACAACATCAGAGAGCAGAGCGATGTCGTCCATCTTTTCTCGTACGACACCTTCCTCTGACACCTTGGCAATAGTGCAAATATGAAGCGTTTGATAATGCTGAATCTGTTCCTGGCGATTAGAGGGCGGACGTTTCAGAGTGGTCGCAGCGGGACGGCCTACATGGGCGGAGTCTGCTCCTCAGCAAGAGGAGGCGGGATCAATGAGGTGAGATCTCAATAGTTGATACTGTGTTCATCTACAGTGGTACCTCGGTTCTCGACCACAATCCGTTGCAGACGGCCTTTCGAGAAGCGATTTGTTGGAAATCTGAATTGATTTTTCCCATTACAATGAATGGAATGAGAAATAATGTGTTCCAAGCCTTAAACTAGGCTTTTGTAGGAGTGAATGTAGAGTGTCTGCTGCAGGTGGCTGTTCCTCTATGTGTGTGGCCGCTGCATGTGGGAGGGGTTGCCGAGTGAGTGAGGTCTCTCCAGAAGGGAAGAGGTGCCCGGTGCGTGTCCAGCTCTGAATGTGCGCTTCTGTGCAGTTTGGCTGTGACAAAGTCATAAACCAAGTCACGCTCTGTCCCAGACTCGCCTCATCCCTGTCCCAGCTCCAGCCCACAACAGGACATCAAACCCTGGAGTGAGCGCTCCAGCACCTCCCCTGTGACACTCTACCACGGTCCAGTGTGGAGACAGGAAAAGTTTTACACCTCAATATGAAGAAAAAACAGTCAGTAAATGTAGCTAACGGGACACGTCTGCATACAGAGGCTGCGTTATACACAATAACAAAGCGCGTCGTGGGTCAGCTGATCGGTCCGCGCACGTTATGTTTTTTCTGGCTTTTTTCTGGGGCGTTCAAGTTCTGGATATTCGTTCGAAATCCGAAGCAAAAAAAAAAATTTTTGTTCGAATTGCAGGACGAGGTACCACTGTATTTCATTGCGATCAATGGCCGTAAAATGACAGTAACTACTGCTGTTTAGTGAGTTATTATACAGTAGTTGAAAGTGAGCGTCACCTGTGTGTTTCAGTTTGGCAGCGTTGGTGCAATGGCCATCACTTTGTGTCAGAGCATCGGACAGAACATCGGCATGAGGTGGAACAACATCCGCTACTCGGCAGGTGCGTGCGAGCGCTGGTGGGTGGGGAGGAGGGAGTCTGAGCTGGTAAACCACGGAGCGGCTCCTTGACTTGCAGCACCATTCTGTAATTACGCCTCTCCATTAGGCGATTACTCACCTGCAACCAGGAAGGAGGCAGCGCTGGGATGGAAATTGCCGCCATTGAACAATGAGCTTAGTGATTAATGATGAGGAGCCATTAGGTCCATTATTTCATGGCGGCAGAAGAAGCTGGCTGCAGCCATGATAGGTCTCATCCTGCTGTCATTAACGCCCATGAATGATGTGAGCGGCGCAGGCTTCTTCATTTTTCTGGCCGTCTGACGGCCATAAATCTGCTTCCAGGAAGGAGCTGTCGCAGCGCGGGCTGCTCAACGTGTGCTTTAATATGGGATTTATTTGACCTCTCCCATCTTTAACCTTCACAGGAGACTGCAAGTGTTCCGACACCTGGCTGGGCTGCATCATGGAGGACACCGGGTAAGGCTACACACACCTCCCCGACAACTATAGAGCGGCATGAAACTGCTAAGGGGGTAAAACTATGACTACGTGAAGCTGAGATGTTGAATTGAAACGTAGCAATTTTACACTTACAATATCAAACTGAATGTGGGGATCCAGATCCAGACCCAAGTGGAGAGACTTGATAGTACAAGTTTAAAAGTCAAAACTTCAGTGGACAGATATGAGGAAGAACAATGATGTCAGCAAACCGGAAGGTGGCACTGAGGACATAAATCATGCAACGGAAACAAAGAATGAGATCAGAAACAGGATGAAACAGGAATCAATATACTCTCCAGTCAATATATTGTACACACAAGGACATAGAGACCCTCATGAGGTCAGATCAAAACTACAAAATGATGTTTTGTTTTCATAATCCAATACTATTTGAATTGTAAATAAAAATCTTGTATTTTTTCAGATTATAGTATATATAATATTTTCTATTTTTCTTCCCCCTGAACAATTGATAATCTTATTGAATGAATGTATAACAACATATTTTGTAAATGTATTTTTTTGTCCCACAAAATATATTGGGGAAAAAAAATACTTGCCTTTATATCATGTGTCGCCAAGATATCCACCGCTCAACAGAACGTCAATTTATGATTTCAATAATGAACATAAAGCGCCATTGAAGCGGTGGAACTTGTTGAATGCTTTTCCTTTGCTTTCTCCGTGTTTTATAATATTTAGACATATAATGTGAGTGGTCCGGCAGGTAGTGCTCAACACACACTCATGGAAGAATAGAAACGCTTTCAAAATAGAACCAAAACTGTGGTGGTCCGAACACACGCTCGGAAAGAAGAAACCAGACCAGAACTAGCCTAAATAAATAACAATATTTTCCATCTTGTTTTCCAGCATAAATGCTCTTTTGAATCTTTTAAATCGCACCTTCAATAAGTGCACGTGAACCTTTTGTTGTGTACTATTGTCGTGTTTGATACTCGCTAGGTTTATGACCAGCTTAAGATGGCTTCATTTCTGTCAGCTTGAAAAGTGTTGGCATCGACTCCCACGTGAATCTGGCGTCGTGTTTACTGGCAGGAAAAAAGTGTTCGTCATCTGAACCTTTATTTCTATTTCAATCCAGATACTATCTTCCCCGAAAGTTTTCACGCTGCAGTGTTGATGAGTACATTCAGTTCCTGCTGCAGGGGGGCGGCAGCTGCCTCTTCAACAAGCCCAACAAGGTGAGGATCATGTGGGCTGGGCGAGCGAGACCCCCCTGCCCCCCCCTCCCCTCGGTGGAGTGTCGCAGGCTTGTCCACTAGTTTTCTATTCAATCTTAGTGTTTTTTGTCTTTGTCCTGAATCTCTGTGAAGTGCTTTACATGTATCTATCTCTGCTTGACTTGAAGCTGCTGGACCCTCCAGAGTGTGGAAATGGCTTTGTGGAGGTTGGGGAAGAGTGTGACTGCGGCTCTCAGGTGGTGGGTTGATTTATTTAATGATGGTGATCTGGCTCCTGCCTGCAGAGAAAACCTTTTGTTCCTGGGAGAATTCATTGATCCGTGTGTGCAATTGCAGGAATGTGCCCGGAACGGAGGGGCCTGCTGTAAGAAGTGCACACTAACCCACGATGCCATGTGTAGTAATGGCCTCTGCTGCAGCGGCTGCAAGGTAACTTAGCTGAGAATGTACTGTCAAACTGTACTGTCAAACTCAAGGCCTGCGGGCCAAATCTGGCCACCAAGTCATTTAATGTGGCCCTCTAGAGCCTTGACGTTTTGCCATGAGCAGAGTATAACTACCAACAATCGATATGGAAACTTCACCAGCTGGAAATGCGCGTGACTTTGATCAAAGATGGGAAAGCAAAGGTATGTGAAGGGTGGAGTCGATAAAGAAGTACGGTTTATAGATCATTCAATAAATCAAAAACTTTATTTGGCTCACAAAATTCTAGTTCCTAGTTCCCAAGTTGAGGGGGAAATGTTATACCATGTGTTCTTTAAAGCAAACAAAGGATTCAGTATTGTCATTTTAATTTCAAAGTCAAGAAGAAGAATTTGAATAAAAACAGTAGCATTTTATTGAAGCAATTCATTGGTTTGTTATTGTTCATAATGTAAATCATGAACATACTACTACTACTACTACTACTACTACTAATAATAATAATAATAATAATAATAATAATAATAATATAGAAGTATAATGGCCAATAATTTAAAATAAATTAACTTAAAACATCCAGCTTTTAAAAAATGTATTTTTGCATCAGTCACATTGGGAATTCAGTTGATAAAGTTGATAAAACATTTTGGGATAATCAAAATCTTTGATTTTGAGGTGTGTCTTTTTTTCTAGAAAAAAAATATAATGTTTTATGTTGCAGACAGATTTAAAATTAATAGGATTTATTTTATTTTTTTTATGGTCAGTGTACAGATTCAACATCGTTGTGATGTGAAAGATGAACGTGTTCTCAGCTCATCTAATACAGTGTAACACCTCTTGTTTATCAAGTCCCATCTGTAATGTTTATGGTCCATAGCATGGATGCTGAATTGTTTATTTCATATCTTATGTTATGTGTGTTTGCAGTATGAGCAGAGAGGCGTGGTGTGTCGAGAGGCTGTCAACGACTGTGATATTTCAGAGACCTGCACCGGAGACTCCAGCCAGGTACAGCCAAACACTGAAAATAACAGCGCTCATTTAACCATGAGATCTTTTTCTTCGCTCCTCCAGTGTCCTCACAACGTGCACAAGCTGGACGGCTACATGTGCGATACGAATCAGGTAGTTGCTGGACGGAGCTGTAAGCGAAGATGAGCGCTTCATTCTTGTTGTCTTCCTCCGCTAGGGACGCTGCTACGGCGGACGATGCAGGACCCGGGATGGACAGTGCCGAGGACTATGGGGATACAGTAAGGCCTTCACTGTTTCCTCTTTCTCCATTCCCCGTCTTTCACACCGTCTCTTGTCTCCCTGCAGACGCGGCAGACCGGTTCTGCTACGAGAAGCTGAACGCAGAGGGGACGGAGAAGGGCAACTGTGGGCGCAGCCCGGAAGGACGCGGCTGGCTGCAGTGCAACAAGCCGTAAGTCACGCGGGTTAACAACCCACGCTCATGGCGTCACGCTGCTGTGTTTGGTGGAGATAAGGCGCCACCCAATTTGACACCACGCACAACAGTGTCTGGTCTGCAGCTGACTAGGCTCCTCATGTCTCCGGCATGCATCGCCCTCTACCTCTCCTCTCCATGTGCCCGTACCAGCTAAACGACAATTTTCATTGTCGACTGATCTATTCACTATTCTTCCGATGAGTCGACTAGTAAGTAGTAAAGTACAAGTAAAGTACAAAATTGTGTAGATTCCCCTTTGGACACCCACACGTCTGACCTGTGACCAAGGCTTTTTGTTCAGATTCAAGGGGAGATGGTTTGTTTTTCAGCGTCAAACAAACCATGACAAATGTTCCCCTGAGAAGCTGTAGCAAGGTGGTCATAATGTTTTGCGTGACTAGGCTTTTTTTTTAAGCTCTTGTAAAAATTGATTTGTCCTTCCCTGTAAACGCTGAGTAGAAACAGAATTTCTGTCTAGTCTAAACAAGTAGACAAGTGGTAACCATGGCAACAGCTGAAAGGAAGTCTCATACGGCATCGGCTGCATCAGTTACAACCAGGTTCCAACATCAGGTTTCACACAAACCACGCTGTACATCTCGCTACTATACACACAGATGGCTCAAATAAGAAACAAAGGAGTTTTTTAAAGATGCCTCTCTAACATCAGTTCCCCGGGTCTCTTCGCAGCGACGTTCTCTGTGGCTTCCTCTTCTGCGCCAACATCACCATGAAGCCCAAGTTTGGAGACCTGGAGGGCGAGGTGACCAGCTTCACCCTCTACCACCAGAACAAGTACCTGGACTGTCGGTGAGTCATCTGATGCCACGCCGGCTTGCCTGGTCCTCTCCCTTCTCTGACATGTTTGGTCGTCAGAGGCGGACACGCTGTGCTGGAGGATGGTTCCGACCTGGGCTACGTGGAGGACGGGACTCCTTGTGGACCCAACATGATGTGTTTGGAGCGACGCTGCCTCCCAGTGGCGGCCTTCAACCTGAGCACTTGCGCAGGCTCCAACTTGGGCCGCATTTGCTCAGACCATGGGGTAAATGAACATGTTTATGCTGTGAATTTGCTGTTGGAAAAGTGTTAAAATGTGAAATGTTTAATCTGACGCAGAATGTAGTCACGTTTTTAACTGGTCCTGGAGGATCCACAGCAACAACATTTAGATTAGATGGCCATTATTTACTCCCATAGTGACATCTAATATCATGAATTTCATATATATAACACATATTAACCGTTAATAAACAAATTTATTGCCTATTTACTGTTAATCCTCAATAATAATAGCGTCGTGTAGAGTGACTGTTCCAGGGTAAATTATAGTCTGGCATTTAAAATAAATAATAACTGGTAACTAGTGGTTTATTTATGGTTGTATATGTTCCATAATCCGAATCAATAATAACAAAAACAACAGTACAAATAATTATTATTTTATTCATTATTATTGTTGTTGTTTGGAAGAAGTGTACCTTGGTCATCTATATCTATATTTACATTTTCATATAGTGCTGAACAGTTTATATTTCTTGAAACAGATTAAATAACAACTTTGCAATATTATTAAATATCCCTTCAGTAATATACTGTATCCTCTCCACATCAACATTAAGAGGATGTTATCTGACTCTTCTGAACCCCAGATGAAACCCAGTTATTTCATATGGCAGCACAGTTTTAGGTGGTCTAACACAGTGAAGGAAGGGTTCAGCAGAAGAAGGGCAGCAATAGAGGGGGTGAGAGAAGCAAATAATGGACATACAAGGAGTCAGGTATCAGTTACTGGCCAGTGGAACAGAGCGCAGTGTGAACCCGCAGCTCCAAAATGATTGAATTACTCTTATGATACAGATATTTCACGCAACAAATTCAATAAACCGATCCCATCTGCAGGACTCTTTTCACACACTCATTTTCTATACTGCAGTCCTGTATAGCCTCCAGAGGAAACTCACTCGACTGGAGAGGTTTTCTTTGTTCACTGTCTTTTCCCCTTTTAAAAGACAGTTGAGTTTTGTGGATGAAGTCAGATCATTATTTTCTGTCTGAATTTAAGTTGTGGCACCGATTTGACTGAAATTCCATCACATCTTCATATTTAAAGTCATTTCTGGTTTATAAATATGAGACTGTAATGAAAGACTAGAGATAAGCAGCGCTGGCTTTTGATCGAACAACTAGATCCTCTCATCGATCGGTGGTTATGTGACTGCTATAAATGTCTGGAAGCCGACGTCTCAAAGGCAACACTGGCGTCAGCAAATGCAATGCAGTGTAATAAGAGATGTAGAGTCAAGACCAGACTCTGCAGCTCACATTAGCGCGACTACAATGTACTGAAACACCTCCTGTTTTTAAACTGGTAAAAAGATGTCTTCTTGTAATTTTTGCTGATAGTAACTTTTCTTATGAAGTGGAAGTGGAACATGATATTCTAAATTTTCATCCCAGATTTCTTTGTTTATTATGAGTTTTTATCTTATAATTTTGAACATCATGACTCATTTTTTTTTTTATTCTGATTTCAGGTATGAATAAGTAACTCATGTTTTTTGACTATGTATCTGTCAGTTTTGATATTTTTTCCTCTCATCTGTAACTTTCAATCTGATCTATTAATATTGTTGTTGTTGTTGTTGTTGTTGTTGTTGTTATGCCATGGTTTATACCAGAGCCGGGGGCCACATGCGGCCCATCGATTGTATTTTTCTTTTCATTTTGAGTTCAACTCTAACATCACTTCCTTCTTTCATTTGAATTTTCCTCTGTCTTTTTATTTCTGGCCCCTAAAAAATCATTGGAATTGAAGGTTCATTTCCTCCTTCAATGGAATGTATTTTAAGTTATTTAAGACACAACCAACCCACAGCTTAAACTCTTTTTTCATCATGTAACCTCATATTTTTTTCACTTTTTTTTTCGCTTTGATTTTCCCTTCGCCTCTCATTTCTTCCTTTGAAGCGTTGACAGCCCCTCACAGACATCGACTTGTTCTGTTCTGGATAGTAAAGTGCTCTTCTTAATTCCCACTCCCGCAGACCTGTAGCAACGAGGTGAAGTGCATCTGCGACCGAGACTACACCGGGAAGGACTGTAGCGTCTTCGACCCAATTCCTGAGCCGACGGTCCCCACTGGCCCGGAGAAGAAAGGTCCATAGCACTGTTTTGAGGTCCCCGGTGTCCTCTCTTTTCTGTCTGCCTCTCATATGCCCCTCCTCATAGTCCTCACTCATGAACATCCGAGCTTGACTCTTGAGGACTCGGTCCTCACGGTCGTGCTGTTGGTTGTGCTGTGCGTGAGTGCGTTTGCGTGTGAGGTGTGTGTGTGTGTGTGTTGCAGGCGCGGCATCATCAAGTGTCTTCCTTATTTTCTTGCAGTCTGCCAATGACACACAGCTATTGAGCAGCTGCTCTCATAGGCCCCAATAAAGCCCCCTGAGCGCGTCCAGCAGGAGAGGGGGAGTGAGAGCCAAGTAATACACCACTATCTCCTCTGTATTTTTATTCCTGTTGCCTCCCCCCAGCCCCCCCGTCACTCACCTGACCATGCCTCACCTGTGCTTCTCCCCCTCATCCGTCAGGTTTCCCATCATCCTCCTCCTCTCGCTCTCTCTCACTAGATGTTGTTGATGTACAGTGTTGATGCCGTCCTCTGACGTGTGTTCTTTAGTGGTGTTGTTTTGTTTCTGCCCCTCCTTCCTCTTCCTCCTCCGCACCCTCCCCCTCCCCTCCTTCCTCTGCGCAGGTCCCAGTGGCACCAATATCATAATAGGGTCCATCGCAGGTGCTATTCTCCTGGCAGCTATAGTCCTAGGGGGAACAGGATGGGGATTTAAGTAAGAGCTCTGGCATGCATTTGTGTACCTGTCTGCTTCTCCCCAGAGGAACCCCCGCACCCCCCTTCCGCACTCAGAAATAGAGGGTTCATCACAACAGGAATAACAGCTGCTTTTAACTGTAGAATTCAAAATGACCCTGCTCTCCATCTGCACCTTTCCATCCTCCACAGAGATGCTTAGACAGATCTAGTTCAGTTTGCAGAGCAAATCCGGCTCACGAGCTCCTCTGGTGCCGCATCAGGAGTTCTTCATGATCCGCCGCACCCACTCCACCATCCCCTTGGACGGAGAGTCTAGCGCCCCTGAACCCTAAACCCACGAAAGTGCCTCTCCCACCGAGCATGCTGGCTGTTGTTCACTCCTTCTGCTCTGACCTCAAAAGACTGCCAAACTTGACACAGCACTTGTGGCTTGTTCAGTGTTTAATGCTTGCAGTGCGTTTTAGCAGTCGTTTTAGGATCAGAGGTGCATGTGTGCATGAGCTCTCTGTCAGGAGGTGTCACGTCTGGACCCAAAGCAGCTTCTATTGGCCTCTGTGAGTCAAAATGTTCTAAATTTTCTCTTCTTTACCCAACAATTTTGCCATCGAAAACGTTTCAAATGATCGGTAATGTAGTAGTTCTGCGCATTTTATGCCTCGTCTTATTACACAGAGCAGAGATTAATTATTACATTTTGACCTGTGCATTGGTAACATGATGCCTTTCTAGTGGGCTGTGCTCAACATAAACAATATTTCTGTGGGGAAATTAATGCTGCAGCATGTTACTCTCTGAATAAGCAATTGTTTATTAAACTGTTTACAAAGATGGGTGACAAAGAATATATATATATATATATATATATATTATATATGTATAGGCTAGGATGATAACTACAACAACAAACATGGAGGAATCCCTGAACAAAAGCAAACAAAAGCATCTGTTTGCTTGTTTGTTCAGGGAGGATTTTCTCTACACAATGTTCCAGGGTTTCCACTACTCTGAATGTACCTGAAATTCTTATCAAATTGAAATTCTTATACTGATATTTTCAAGACATTAAAAGAGCTTTAGTTTAAATAAGGTGATATAAAAACTTGAATATAGACACCATCGTGATTTATGGTGGTATTGTCAAACCGATGCAAAATAAACAATATTTTGTTGTCTAAATGTATGTATGGATCCATCATTTGATTCAGTCATATACCAAATTCATTCAAATTGAAAAATGTGGCTTCTTGTGGCAAATATTCTGATACCATTAAATTGCAATTAATATAATAATAACTATATAGAATAATATATGAAACTGAAGGGAGAAAATCGTTGCATTCAAAGCGTAGCACTGACATAAGCATTTTGTAATGTGAGCCTCGCTAGAGTCAAGCAACCGACAAACCCAGCGCAGCATTACTGTCACACCTATATCACGATACGTATCGTGTCCCGATATAAGGGATTAGCGGCATCCATCTTTATATGCAGTTCAGAACTGATTTTTATCTCGGTTCTGCTGAATGCTAATCTATCTCTTCTCTCCCTCTCTGGTGAATTGCAGAAACATCCGTCGTGGAAGGTATGGCCCCCTGCATTTCCATAACTCCCTTCTTCTTGCTCTCGTGTCACTGACTTATGTTTCTGTCCCAACGTTCTCCTTCAGATCGGGAGGTGGATAGGCGCTTTGTCTTCCTCGTGTCCCGTCCTCTCGTGTCTTCTTCCTCACACTCCCACATAGAAGACGAGGGAAAGAAAGAGGAAAAAAAAAAAGTCTTCCATTCCTGATCGCAGAATTTCTCCAGTCTTCTTCAGAATATTTCATTCCCCCAACGTCCCCCCGATTGTTTGCCCGTCGCCGGAAGTGTCTCACAGCCATATCTGGAGCGAGACCGGGATCTTCTTTCCATGGTTGGAGGATCACTTCAACAGGAGGACTTGCTCTTCGAGATGCTTAGTTTACATCGAAATTTTGAACGCGCACAGGACTGTCCATCTAATGGACGTAGCCCCGGACGGCTGTACAGTTCCTTTAAGCAGTTTGTTTTGAAGTGAACTAAACTCCTGGCATGTTTTCCAAAGAGAGTCTGGGAAGAGGACGGCTGCCTGGTACAGGCTCAAAAGACAACTCTACTATCTGGATGTGTGTTTTGAAGGCTTGCAGCATCGATGACTGAGACAAAGAAGGAAATGGTTTTGGGATCATCTAATGCTGGAAAAAAAATATATACAGCTGAGACCGTTACTTCCTGTCTCCGACAACATTCCACCAAATCTGCGTGTTTTTCACTTTTCAGACTGGAAGTTTCTACTCTTGTATGAGGGGTGGTGTGCTTGTGCCGGAGCGAATGGATGAGAGATCTTTTTCGTGGAACGAAGACTGTATGCATGTTGGCAGGAGCTCTGGGGGGAGTTCAGTCAGGACCAGTGCACCCCGAAAAGTGGTGAAGGAACAGCTGCCAGAGGCTAGGTGTTACTGAACAGCTGACGCGATTGGTGGCACTCACAAATGTAAATAACTCAAAGGTTACGTTTGCAGTGAAGTGATCTCGGCTATGTGGAAAAAAGGGGGAGAACAGTTAAACGCAACACTGCCAGCTCTAATGTTTAAACAGTTCTAAAGGTATATCCCTGCTAAACGCTCCACAGATGGCTTGCAGCGGGGAAGTCGTTCGGTCACACAAGTGTTCGCTAACATCCCGAGACTTAAGCAACTGAGGTGTTTCCATGGTGACAAGATATCTCCGTCATTCCATCACGATAGACTGAGTTCAGAACTGGACACCTGACGCCTCTTTAGTATGAGTTTCCTCTCACCAATACAGGCCCTTGTGGCTCATGAAACCGTCATTGCAGTCTGTTCAATATCTGGGAAAGAAGCTCTGCCTCCACTGGTGCTCTCGCATGGGTCGGACCCTTCCTCCTCTGTGACCACATGCACTCCCTCCACAGTTGGGGAGTCCTCAACTGGTCCTGAATGACAAGCCATGACCCAAATCAGGGAAAAATAAATGAACTTTAAACACATAAATATTGGGGCTGGGACTTGAACACGCTAATTTTGATTCATTCATGGCAGAAAAAAAATTCAACGGTGCATCATAAAATGCAACATTTTTCAGTGCACCGAATGAGGACACAGCACATTGTACAATGTGAATCATGACCACAGACTGAATGAGGAAGTGCAGATGATTCAAATAAACCTCAGGATAAAAGCACAAAAAAATTGTTCTGCGCACAAGCTGACGCTAACTGGAGCACTTCCGCCTCAATGTTTACGCTTATGTGTCCAGATTCAACTTAACTTTGGTCATTCTGGTGTCATATACTAGAGTTATTAATGATTAATAAACTATGAAATGCAAATGTAAAATGTAAATTATCCCCAAAAAAAGTCAGTCTGGAGAGCTTCGGGTGCGATACACTCATGTCTGTAACTCTGGCCTGATAGTTTTATGCTAATTTAGTACACGTAAAGAGTGTTTCACCAATGACAAAGTTGTCCTTCCTAGACTTCAGTGGGACCTTAAAGTAACATTTTTCCACATTCATATGTCATAGTTCGGCTTCAAAAGCCACTCGTGAACAGCAGCTGACGCTTCAGCGAAAGCTAACTGGAGCACCCGTAGAACGTGTTGGTGGGTGACGGTAACTATTCCTGACTGAAAATCCCCCGGAACGTCCTTTGTATCCATACACTGATCACAGGTGTGTTTTTAAACCCCCAATATTTCTACACCTGATATCGCCATGACGCCACAAATGCAGCACGTTCAATAAAAATGACTGCAGTTTTTAAGTCGACGGAAAACAAGCACTAGCCAACTGTATGCACACACGTCTGTAAATATGATATCTTGAATGTTCAACTCACTGAATGACGGAAAAAAGAAATTTAAAAGATGTTTATCTGTTTCAGATTTTTTTTGGCATCTGGAAAAATAACCACTAATTCTTGCATCATTCCAGTTGTCACAGAAATGTCTTCAGGATTTTCTATATTTAGCGATGGCCCTGAACTCGGCAAAGACTTTCTCTACCAAGACCCCAAGTGGAGATGAGAGTCAGGAGAAGATGGTGAGAGGGTGACGGTCGGATCACATCCAAGATCTGTGGAGCTTTGCACTGTGGTCAGAAAACATGTGCCGCGAAGGTATCTAATACGACGTGTTAGGACTTCCAAGGAAACAAATGGGATGCATCTTATCATGTATTTTTAGACACCTAACTTTTTGAAAAGAGTTACAAATGGCTTGCAGATGGATTGAAAAGAAGGAAAATAAAGGATTTAAATCAGATGAATAACGCACGTGGTTTTGACTTGTTCTACTCTTCTGATAAAAGAAAGGAGATCTTTATATGTTCATATATATTTAATATCCATGGACGAACTTGAGAATTCACTGCCTCCAGAGTCAGTGGAAAACTGATCAGGAAGACACATTATGTTCTGTTTTTACCATTATTTTTTTTTCTTAAAATATTCGACACAACCTGTATAACTACACACTTTCTCCACAATTACTCCACAAATAAACTCAATTGTCTTGTTACTTTTAATATTATAAAATAAATAAACACTTAAATGTTCCAATTATTTAGACATTGTTTAAAAAAAATTTGTTGCTGAAAATTGCTGAAGAATCCTCCTGTGTCGCCATTAAAATTTAAATAAAACAAAAAATTTATTTTTTATTTTAAATTAAATGAAAATTAATAACAGCTACTCTATAAAACAACACAACATATATGTCACTAAATTGTCACATTATTTTGGATTTAATGGGTGAAAACAACCGAAAATAGACCCAAACAGATGCTTCAGACAAATCTTTGTATGTAGTCATTAGAACAGTAGTCCGAACTATTTTTTTGTTTCTTCAATTATTCTACACTGCCTATGTAACACACTTGTTCCATTCATTTTTATTTCATTACAAATAAATATAATAAATTCAAAAAGAAAATCCTTCAATGCATGTATATATTATTAAATAAATAAATGTAAAATGAAAACACAACCATTCAAACAGGTTCCACAATTCTTCCAATTATTTCGATTTCATTTATTTATTTTCAAAAGTGGACGACTTCCAAATTGCCCAAAATTTCTGAGGAACCTTGTGTGTAGCCATTAGCGCAGTGTCTAATATTCGCTTGACGGCTACGGCTTCAGATCTTTGTCAAACTTTGGTGAGCACAGAGTATCGAGATCAAAAACGATGCGGGGATTAAATGACAAAACAAGTCCACATATATTAAAATATGATTTTAATTTAGGAGAAAACAAGTTGAAAATCACCAGTTCACACAAAAATATGTTCCTTGTTCTGGCTGATGTTAAATAAAAGTCACGAGCAGAACTGGGACCCTCAGGAGGCCTGCAGGATGTCGAGTGAAACCCGGCCCAGGAGCAAGACTCAGGTCAGGTTTGGCAGCTGTCCATCGTCACTTTGTTCTGAAGGTTCCCTTTCAGTCTGCAACCTCCCCAGTGTCCCACTTGGTTTTGGGCTCCTGCCACCAGTCAGCCAAGAAGGACTCCTCATAGTCTCCCATTCCCTCGAACTCAGCGTCTGGATGCTCGGAGTGAACGGCCACTTCCTCTGGACTCACCACACCCTGTAGGCGGCACACAACAGCACAGTGTTTGACTTTCACTTTCATTACATTCCCACATGTGCCGCTGGTAATGGGACACTCGGCCGGGCCTGGGCCGTGTGTTGATCTGGGAGGAGTTGGACTGATGTGGCCGAGCCTGAGTGGTCAACACCTCCCTGCCACATACCACACGCTGCTGCTGGAAAACTTCACCCCCTCTGCTTTTCCGGTCTTCTCCCTTCTACCGCTGCACATCTCCTTGCACCTCAAATATAATATCAATATATATCAATATATATATATCAATATATATATATATATATATATATATATATCAATATATATATATATATATATATATATATATATATATATATATATATATATATATATATATATATATATCACGCAGTGAATGAAATGTTTTATATTCAATTCATTCATTCAGTGAATGAAATTGTTTTCCTCATTGAAATGTACTGCTATCTTTGTTTTAAGATGACTTTTTTTCTGCTTGAATTTTTTTAAAGCTTTCATTATCCTGTCACTCACAATTAGATTTTTTTATTTCTTCATTTTTTTCCCCCTTACATTTTACTTTTTTTTTCGTGTCTGCAATATATCTTCTCATTTCATCATTTTTGTAAATGTTGGAGGTTTTAACTTGTGTCTGCTTCACTCCATCTAAATCATCAGACATTTAGCCTCTACTTTCTTTTCTTCCTCCTTTCTCCATTCGTCCCTCAGCTGGTCACGGGCCGATGAGGCTTCATGACACGGTGTCCTCATCTTAAGAGCTCAGTAGGTGGTGCTCTCTTTTTAAAAATGATGTGAGCATTCAGAGGAAATGGTGGTTCCAATCCAAACCCTGCAGACAGTGCCATCTAGTGGTCTGAAATGAGGACACTGTTTCATGAAGCCTCATCACTAACTATAGCTGAATTTTCCTTTTCAATGTATAGCTTTAAAATGTTTTTATCCTTTTTATCAAGCTAGGCATGTGATGCTCAGTGGTCGCCCCGCCCACATTTTCTAATAAGACTGACACGATCACTCGAGTAATTCAAGTCACTGGAATGACTGATGTTCCTTGGAAATATTGTTCATAAGATGCTAGGTTTTGCTTATTAATTTGTACTGGCTGTAAAATACTGCTGTCATTCAGTGCGGTTTTCACTTATTTGTGTGTAGTTTTTCCTTTTTTAGGCTACTGAAGAGGCCATGTTTTCCAGCTCTGTTGGCATTTCACACCATTTGTCACTCCTAGTAAACAAACCTGGAGTCGACCCGAGACCAAGTGATCGGGGGGAGGATCGGGTTTCAGCCACGTGGAGAAGACTGACTCTGTAGTTGGGTCCAATAGTACTTTAAAATGCCCAGAAACTACTGTGGTATGAGTTGTTTTACTACTGAAGTGATTTCAGTTCATTTTTCTGCTTTCTCTTGGCTACACAGTGACTCGCCACAGACGCACCGCCCAGCCCAAACCGTACCTCATCATCCGTCTGGAGGTAGTGGACAGCAAAGTCCAGCATCTCTTTCTGCTTGGTGGTCTGGTTAAAATACGTCGCAGCCTCCTGTAAACACAAAGCCCAACACACTCATTTGGCCTGTTTTCTCCTGGTTTAGTGTCTGTCCGCAGCTCTGTCTGGAGCCTTCAAAAACACACTGAGCTTGAAGCGGGTCAGCTGGGTTTACGAGAGCAGGCGGCTTTAGCCAGCGCAGCGGCAGGCAAACAATTATGGGATCCAAATTACGGCCCTTCGTTCGTGATAATGTTCGCGCCGAGGCGCCTCTTTCTAACAGCCGGCTGCTTGTCACTCACCAGTCGGGGCTGGAAGTCGCTCTCCGTCAGGCCCCACTGCTGCCGGTAGAAGCGATAATACGCAATATTTTGCTGCATGACCTCGTCTTTGGGGTCGAACAGCATGTAGCTCGCCGCGCACGGCGCCGCACTCTTCGCGTCGTTCACTGTAAACAACCCAGAACTCTTGTAAGACGTTGCCATCGTGTGTCTTCAATCTTGTACTTACACTTGTAATAAGAAAACTGGAGGTAGTGATACATGGTGGCCACGAACTTCTCCACGAAGAATCCGCCCACACTGGGCGTCAGATTCTCCTCACACTTCACTTTACACTTCAGAACGTCAGTGTACAGATCTGCGTGGACGACAGACGTTATTAAAATAAACCAGGAACCAGGAAAGTGTGTTGCTTTTTCCAGGACACTGTGTGTCACCTTCAATGGCGTCATCTCACTGACACATAGCGACTCGCGAGGGCAGGAGCCAAGGTCTGAAGCACACAAGTTCCCTCATAATGTGTTTTGATTTATTTGCTGTTTTTGGTCAATATTTACAGCCTGTTAAGCTGAGCACATATTAGATATAGGCAATATTAAGATATATATTTATGTATTTTCTATACTTATGGCCCTATAAACAACAACATACAGTAAAGTAACCCAGTAAAAAAAGGCAAAAAAAGAAAATTGAAAAAACATGCATTTTTTTTTTATTGGTAAAAAAATATATGCCCAAGAAAACAAAAAATAAAAAAATAAAACAAAAATGAATTGGACAACATTAATAGAGATTTAGGACAGTCACGTTTTTTTCTCCTGAATTCATTTTCAAGTCCCCATAAAACTTTTCTTTACTCACCTGCCAGAGTCGGGTAGAAATCTTTGTACTCTAAGATTTCGTAGGAGCCCTCGCAGGCAGCCAGACACTGACTGTGGATCTCCAAATACTGAGTGACGGCTTGCTCCATGTTGCGGGCGCTGTTGCTGAAGTCGCCGCTGTTGTACAGCATCACGCTCTTCAGAAACACACTCTGCAAACGCAGACACAAGTTAGGCGTCGCACTGCCAATACGGAGCATGCAATACAAGAGCAAACCTCGTACGGCTGCTCCTCGTGATCGATCAAGTACTCCTCCACATCGAACAGAGTCTTGTAGTAGTTCATGTTCTTGGTCAGGTATGGATCTCTGGGGTTCTTCTTCAGGAACGTGTGGGCCGCTGCCACTGCCTTCTCCACGTTATTGATCTGAGGCAGGTCACAAGAGATGCTGGTTTTTTACACGACTGTGACACTTCTTTTTAAATTTAAAGGAAATGTGACCAATATAAAAATGTAGCCGTGACATTCCTGCAAGTGTCTACCATCCTAAATGAAACACACGTGCATTTGTTCTTAAAGTTTACTTTAGTTATATTCAGAATTAAGAGTTAAGAGTTCGATCTGTTTTTCAAAGCTGACCTAAAGTATTGCAGTGTACAGACAGACAGACAGACAGGTAGACAGACAGACAGATAGATAGATAGATAGATAGATAGATAGATAGACAGACAGACAGACAGACAGACAGACAGACAGGTAGATAGATAGACAGACAGACAGACAGACAGACAGACAGACAGATAGATAGACAGATAGATAGATAGATAGATAGATAGATAGATAGATAGATAGATAGACAGATAGATAGACAGATAGATAGATAGATAGATAGATAGATAGATAGATAGATAGATAGATAGATAGATAGATAGATAGATAGATAGACAGACAGACAGACAGACAGACAGACAGACAGGTAGACAGACAGACAGACAGACAGACAGACAGACAGACAGACAGACAGACAGACAGATAGAGAGACAGACAGACAGATAGAGAGACAGACAGACAGTCAGACAGAGAGACAGACAGACAGACAGACAGACAGACAGACAGATAGACAGACAGACAGACAGACAGACAGATAGAGAGACAGACAGACAGTCAGACAGAGAGACAGACAGACAGACAGACAGACAGACAGACAGATAGACAGATAGATAGATCACTCCTGTATCAAGATGCGTGCCATATTTATGATGAACATTTTGTAAAACATGGTCAGTCAATTTACACTGACGCGTAGAATTTTTCCTTATTTAAACCTGTCATACATCACTTGATATAGTTTATGGTTTCTGTTTCTGTAGTAGTATTTGCACCGTCACCAACCCTCCACACTACAGTTTTAAAAACTACCAAATGTGGTTGTGAAAAGCGACACCTTTATCGACAATAAACCGCAGTGAGAGTGGCAATGAGAAGGCTCCTGCAGCTCCTGCATTGTCAGCAGAACCCGGTCCCCCTCCTGAAGAATCGCCGGCTTGTTTGGGGGGGAAACACTAGACGAGACGTGGCACCGCAGTGGGGGCTCGTCGGTGGCTCGGGCCTCTCACCTGGAAGTACGCGTACTGGATGTAGCGATACGGGACTCGCTTCTCAAACGAGTCCAGCAGCTGCTTCTTCGGGTACGCCAGGGTGAAGACCGGGAACTCGGACCTGCACCGCTTCAGACACGCAGCCCTCAGCAGGATGTGCCGGACGACGCGGAGGCTGCAGTCGCCGCCGGCAGGAGAGTCGCTCTCCCGGCTGACGGAGCTGCAGTTGCGGCCGCAGAAGGCTTCGCTGTCCCGCAGCAGCCGGTGAAGCCGCAGACTCAGCTCCAGATACTTGATGCTCTCCGTCCAGTTCTGCGCGGAGTACTGCTCCAGGGCGTGATTGTAGGCAGAGTCCAGCGGCACCAGGTCCTTAGTCGGGAAACTTTTGAAGCTGTACTTCTCATACTGAGCTTGGACCGGGACCAGAGCCAGGAGCAGGAAGAGCGGGAGCATCGCAGCGACAGCCGGGTTGTGAACGGCCGTGAAGACAAGAGTGAGGAGAACTTTCCTCAGACAGACTGAGCGCACGTAGACCGGGGTTCGGGGCACGACAACATCCGCCTCAGACCTTCTAAATAAAACGCTATTGGCGGTTGGATACATCACTTCCTGTTTCAATGGCTGTGAAGATCTCATCCCAATCTGACATTATAGTTACTCCAAAAAGTGTTACTTTTAAAGGAATCATAACTATTCGTTATAAAGTATAAACTGTCTACTCTTCCCTCAGGTTACGTCCAGAGTTATGTGCTCTTTTGTCCGCCGGAAAACGAGTCCAAACGTGACACTTTGCTCGAAGGCAAATAAGAAAAATGTGGGGTTCCTAATGCACCTCCGCAGTTCTCACTCACACTCTGTCCTGTGGAGGCAGCTTTTGTGCTCTGTCATGTCTAATTCAGGTCAAATTTGCGGTCAGATTTTTGGACTTGGTTTAACACGTTTGCAGAACTCCGTCTCTCACCGCACTAATGCGCTTCTGTGATGGTCAAGCTTCAATCCTTTGTAGACGAACCGAGCACCAAACGCTAACGATGCAGCGCTTCATCGTTAGTGCAGAAATGGCTGACAAAAACGTGTATTGTTTCGATATCGTCAGCTCAAATGTAAAAAATGCCCAATAAGTCTAAAAGCCTCCACCTATTTTGAATATTTTAGAACAAAATATATCATATTCAAAATAGACAGACGACAGAATAGATACATGAATTAATAAAGAAAACTTGAAACTATTAACTTTTCTTTCACCTTTAAATTTGCAACATTGAATTTATGGAATAAACATAAATATATTTCAACTAGAAATAAATATTGTCACGTTTGTATGTCTAACGCAAATTTTGTTTGACTTCTACACATATTCTATGAATGAATGATGTTTCATTGCTTATAGATATTTAAACGATTCGACTTTGCTTTTTATATACGCAAGTTTTCATGTTTTTAGAAGCGAGTGCTTTTATTGTTTTGAAAGTATTTACCGGAAGTGGTGCATATTAGCGTGTGCTTTTCGCCTTCAGCTCCAGATGTGCTGCAGAGATTGCTCCAGCTCCTCCCGCAGTCTCCCTCGGAACTTCTTGGTGAAGCCGAACCATGTTTGTCCTCCTGCTCGTCCTCCAAGTCCTTTCCGTCCCGTGCGCTCCAGGACCGCTGCAGGACGTGGTGGTGGATCGGTACCACATGCCGACTTACTGTCCACGAGAGGTCGAGACGGAAGACTTTGTCCGGTACCACTTCAACGGAACCTTTCATGTGGACGGGAAGAAGTTCGACTCGAGGTGACGTGTTGTTCTATGAAGAACTATGAATCGGCGATGAGAATTTGAGAACTAAAACTGTGCGCGTCTTCTCTGACGCGTCTTATTTTGAAGGCAGAAGGTTCACGCTGTCATATCAATTTGATGCCTGCATACGTGTCGACGCTTTGGATTATTATTATGTTGTTACTCTCTCACACTCACCCATAAACAACTAGACCGGGGCGGTTCTCCAGAGTTAATGGTCCATGAATACAGTGAGTCAGCATCGTTTAAACCCATTTAAAACTACATTTTACACAGTTGAAAAACTTCTTTTCAGCTTTCAAAATGAATCTTAGTATCGGTCGAGCCCCCCCTTTTTGTGACTGAGTGGCTCTTCAGTCATGACAGGGCCAAGGCCTACATCAGTCAGGTGGGTTCAGGACGACTCATCGCAGGAATGGACCGGGGTCTTGTGGGCATGTGTGTGAACGAGCGGAGGAGGATCACCGTCCCCCCACACCTGGCGTACGGGAGCGTCGGAACAGGTAGACATTTGTTCATTCCGCTGAGGTCTCTCCTGCTCGTGGTTGTCCCAGTACTTGATCTGGCTGGTTCCTATCACACCGTCATCTATAGCCTGGGGGCAGGATTCAAGTGTCTCTGGTCACCACATGCAGCACTACTATGTTAAAAGAAGGCAGATGTGGAAAGCTAGTTTCAAAGGAAAACTGCAGTTTAAGTACAACAACTTGGTCTGACCCGTTTCTGACCAACTCTTCACCTTCTCTGTGAGGGTGGGACATGTAAGCATGTGGTCCATATGTGTTCTATAGAGCCAAGAAAGGGCATCTACAGTGTATTTTCTTCATTGTTTAGGAAGGATTGCCTTCACTGTTAATCCGTTCCTCTGACACATGTGTGGTTGAACAACTGCGGCACAACCAAACCAGATCAGACAGGTGTGATCTGGTTTGAATCTCTCTGAAGGTGGTGTGATCCCTCCCGACGCCGTTTTGGTCTACGACGTTCTCCTGCTGGACCTCTGGAACACGGCGGATCGAGTCCAGATCCGAACGCTTCACAGGCCACAGGGATGCAACCGCACCACCGCCGTGTCGGATTTCGTGCGGTACCACTATAACGGGACTCTTCTGACCGGTGAGGTCTTCGGCTCCAGGTACGAGGACCCGGATCAGCGCTTCCCACAAACACACCCCATTTCTCAGACACCTTGTTTTTATTCAGTCACTCCAAGAACATGACCTACGACACGTACTTGGGTCAGGACTACCTGAACAAAGGCATGGAGGAAGGCCTCCTCGGCATGTGTGTTGGAGAGAGGAGGGTTATCATCATCCCACCCTTCCTGGCTTATGGAGAGACTGGACTGGGTACTGCATGTTCATTGTAAAGTGGGAGCCTATGGTGAAGGGTGTTTTCCCTCAACAGGAAGTCAGATTCCTCCCCAGGCCTCACTCATTTATGAGGTCCTGTTAGTGGATGTCTTCAACCCTAAGGACGACGTGACCATAGAGGTGAAGGAGAGACCAGTAGGCTGCACTCGCACCACAGTCTCAGGAGACTACGTCCGCTACCACTACAACGGCACGTTCCAGGACGGGACGCTGTTCGACTCCAGGTGAACACGACCCCCAGGGAGGCTGCAGGCAAACGTCTAACCGCCGTATCTTGACCTGGCAGCTACTGGAGGAACAGCACCTACAACACCTACGTGGGCGAGGGCTATGTGATCAAAGGGATGGACAAAGCTCTGGTGGGACTGTGTATGGGTGAGAGGAGGAGGGTCATCGTTCCTCCTCATCTGGCCTATGGGGAAAATGGAGTCAGTAAGTGAGAGGTGCACCCAGATAATCTGCTGACTACATATTCAGAGTGAACTTCTGCAGGTGGCCTCATCCCGAGCTCGGCTGTGCTGGTTTTTGACATCATCGTGGTCGACTTTCACAACCCCAAAGATCCAGTGGAGATCAGAAGCAGACACAAACCTCAAGAGTGTCACACGATCAGCGAGGCAGATGACCTCCTCCAGTATCGCTACAACTGCTCCCTGATGGACGGGACCCTGCTGTACTCCTCGTGAGCTCCCTCTACTGTTCGCTCTGCCGCACTGTTTCTGTGTGTTCACTGTCGAACTGTGTTCCAGGGATCATTCCGAAACACCGTCCGTCACCACGCTGGGAGCTGATCAGGTGATCCACGGCCTGGAGCAGGGCTTGAGCGGCATGTGTGTGGGCGAGAGGAGAGAGGTGGTGGTGCCGCCGCACTTTGCACACGGTGAAAACGGAGGTAGCGTCCTAGCTCGCCTGGACCAAGCGTTTTCTCAGGCCTCCTTCATAATGCTCCATGTGTCCTGCTGTCAGCTGGCAGTGTTCCCAGCAATGCAGTGCTCCTCTTCCAGCTGGAGCTGATCGATCTGCAGAAAGGTGTTCCACCAGGCTTCATGTTTGTTTGGCTTGAAGACAGCCCCGAGCCGCTCTTCCCATCCATGGACCTCAATAACGACAGAGTCGTCCAGTTGCAGGAGGTGAGAGGTCGTCTCCATGAATGAACTGCTTCAAAACTCTGTTCTCTGCCAGTAGGTGAGGTTGGTTCACATGACTCTGACACCTCTTCATGCCTTTTCTCCTCAATATTGTCCCTTGAAACATTGAACCGTCCTGTATTTACTGAGTGAATCCGACAAACACGCTCACTAAGAGGTTCCTCGAATCATAGAGATGCTCAGTCAGATGTTAAACCTGGGAACACTCCAGCAGTGAGGGGTTCGGAAACTAATCGAGACATGCGCTCACTTGATCCATCCCACTTCGGACGAAAGCTTTGGGTCCACTTTATTTCCACATTGAAGCTGCAAAACTTCAGTCAAACTTCATGTGGTTGACTTGTGACCAATAGCTGCGTCTCTTTTCATCTCACACCTAATGCTGCAGGTCCATGAGGCTTCCTGAGTGTATTTAAAGTATGGGATTGAGATAGAAGTTTATTTTATATTTCACATAGGTCAGGACATCTGGTGTTCATCTTCACGTGTGACAATGTGCTTCTATAAAAGCAGGTTTGGAGAAATGAAGCGGATCTATAGTGCAGATATTTAGAAGTTCTACTTGTCTAAAGTATGGATACAAACAGTCTGTATTTACAAACAGCAACAAGGTATCAGTACTCCGTGGCTCTGCCTGTTTACTTGCGTGTGACTAAAAGTCTCACCTCCTATCTCCAGTTTTCAGACTTCATCATGCTACAGGTGAAAGAGGGCAAAGGTCGACTGCGGCCAGGAGTGGATGCTGGCAGCATCATCGCAGACATGTTCAACAATCAGGACCGTAACAGAGACGGCTACATTTCCCCCGATGAGGTGGAAGTGCAGACGGACGAGACGTTGGACGCACAAGGACGAGACGAGCTGTAGCCAAGAGCAGGCCGGCGTCGACACGCACGTTTGTCTTGCACACCTGTGTGTGTGTGGACTGATGACCAAACTGTGAATGAGCACTTGACTACCTAGGTTTGGGGCAGGGCCCTCTCTGGAATGTTAAATTAAAAAAAGAGATTTTATTGACGAAACCTTTCTCGGTTGTTAAGAACCACTGGTCGTACAGTTGACGGAGGGTACAAAGCTGTCAGTATTTTAATGTAAAGTAATAACAGACGGTAGTTTTTTAAAGTAAAAATCCTACGCAGACAAAGCTATGAGGAAAATATGATCCAAACTTGTTGATATGTTTTATTTCACATCAGATGAGGTAAGCAAAACGTGACGTAAAGGCCTTTAAAACTGTGTGAGGGAGCAGGTTCACTCCTCGGTGGGATAGCAAGTGTGTTGTGTTAGGATTTGACATTCTAAAATCGAAAGAGCCTCAGTTGCAGTCAGTGAGTCAGTCTTACAAATGTACAGAGATCAGTCTCCTGTTACAGTGTCACTGATGTACATGAATAAAACCACGAGATAAAACAAGAGACAACATTCTGTTGGCTCCAGAGTTGGGTTGGACAGCCAGGCAACATGGAGGAGTGCAATGGTTACTAGAGTGAACCCTTGTGCGACCGGCAAATAAGACCAAGCCTTGTGAAGAGTGATGGCTGTTAGCTCGGATGGAACCGACATTCTCACACAGCCACTGTGGCGGTGGACGGAGCAAATGTCAAATGAGAAAACACACGACTAACACGAACATAAACTAGGAGAACTCAAGGAAACGCAGATGAGAGGAAATAAAAAGGAAATGCGCGCCGGGGTGAGATGTGAGCCGTGGTTACCGGTCATTTGTTGCCAGTGAGGTAGAGCAAGACCGCATTCGGGATGTCAAGGGTCTCGTCTTTCACCAGGACAATGTCGTACGAGTCCAAGTATGACTGCCTCCTCTCCTCCACCTGCAAACATAACCATTCCTGAATGTAACTGTCTCAGCAGAGCGCAGGTAAAACCAGATCATTTCTGAGCCTCACATTGGTTCCAGCTCAAGCCAGGCAGTAAGGGGTTAATTCACCGGGCAATCTGCAGCCTGTGTGTGGCCCTCATGTGGTCAAAACTGCCACTGCAACCTTTTTGATCAAGTTATCGTATCTAAATATTGCTCAAAAAATCATGTATTTATTCAGTGTTTCATTGACCTTTTCATTGTACAATGAATTTATGGCTGTCATTTTCACTTCTTTTTTCAAATACTATTGATCTTTTCATGGTTATTATAATTTATTGTCCTTTTTTTTCATAGTCTTATACAGTCCTGTACAATCTTTAAACTGTATACAGGATATAAAATAATATAATAAAGACTGATCAATGAAATGGAATATTATCATATTAATATTATTGAGTGCCTTCCCTCTTATTCAATTCAATAGCCAGCAATTTACATCAAGTAAATCAGAGTTGTAGATTCACAGTGCGTGAAGATGTTTTGTGTGTGTATTTGTTCACCTTGTCGTTGAGATAGCCAATTTTCAGGATGTTCTCTATGTCCTGCACCCCATCAGCCATGTTCAGGTCTCCCAGTGAGTCTCCCATGAGCAGGACATTAGGTCGCGTCCTGAGCTCTTGGAAGTGCCCAGTGTTGAGCAGCGCACCTTCTCTTTTATTGTAGATGTGAATGAGCTCTCCCTTGAAAGCCTTCAACACGCCCTGTGGTGTGAAGAGTCAGGGACCTGCATTAGCTTCAGCTGCGACCACAGAGAGTTCAATTCAGGAATGGATCACTCACGGACTCATCGAAGTCCATGTAGTTGGAGAAGACTTTAACGTTGGGATGGAAGACCCCTGCTTGGCGGATGACCTCCTCCAGGATGTCTCCGATCCCAGCAGAGAAGATAAGCAGGGGGATGCTGTGCCAGCAAAGGTGGTCGAAGAAGAGTTTGAAGCCGTCCCTTGTGAGACAAGAGTGAATGTGAGCGTCCAAAAAGTAGCTTGGCAACCACATTTGATGAACTTATTGATGCACATTTAATAAAGTCATCATGATTTGGGGGTAGATTTACCTGAGTCTGGCTTCAGATTCCTTCACTGCTACAGCCAGAAGATCCTTTTTTATCTTCTGCTCCACGAGAAGCTCATGAGCTCTGGTCCACCTACAGAGTCAAACAGAAGCTTTACGGATCCCAAAATACTAAAGCATGTATTCTCTGTGATTTTAGCTGCTCACCACTCCACCATTAAAGGCAACTTCTCTTCTATTGATCGAGAAGAGTCGATCTCTATGGGATAGTATGTGTCAAGCAGTTCCTGGAGCTAAAATAGACAAGATGTTAAGTTAGGCGACATGAAAACGCAGCTCTGGAGTGAAGTTTATGATCGGGAATAAGGGATCATTGCTTGCTTTTTCATCCTCAAACCTAAGTTACACAACACAATCGGAAAGGAATTACATGCACAACCTAGCATATGCTTGTTTGGGGAAAGACAGTACAGGTTATAGGGGCATATATCTTAGATTGATTCTTCGCTCCACTCCTAGTACCTGACATGACATTGAAATGACAGAATAAAATGCATACTTACAAGAAGATCAAATATTTACCTTCACTTTGCAATCCTCAGAGATAAGTTTGCTGTTGTCAAGAATATCTGTCAATAAAAAAACAGGGCATTTTACATTCAAGTATATTAAACTTAACATGCTACAACTTACTATGACAGGTCGGACATCTTTTCCCATTGTAGGCAAATCTGGTTAGAGTCATGTCAAAATCTGAGATGATCTGTAAGGAGAGCAGAATCAGAAACCTATACAATTCCATCAATAGAGGACAAAACATTTTACCTGTAATGTGTTTGACCCAGCCTTCAACATGGACTCCAGGATCTCGCCTACTTTCTTGGGGTCTTTCATATAAACGGTGGGTTTGGTCAACTCTGGTATCTGCGAGTCCTTGAAAAACATGAGGCTTTCTTAGGAGACACGCCATGGTACCACTACAAAGCGTAGTGTGTTGCTACACGATAATTTAATCACAGAGTCGTGCAACTACGAGGTATCTCCATGTGCATTGTGTGACTGCAAACTGTGTTTCTGTCGGTTAAAACACGACTTCCATACAACGCCAGCTCATGACAGTAAAACACAGTGCTGTCGTTAGCTAATAACATGCTAGCTACGTGTTTTCCACACATTTATTTCCGTAATTTATCCACAAAAAAATACAAAGTCATATAATTACCATTTCCTTTGCGTGTTTAACAATAGTTTTCAAACGGGCATTAGTTTAACAAAAAAACACTTATTTTGACGGGAGGACAACAGAACCAACACAACGCTCGAGATGCATTCACGGCTTCTTTGAGGCTGGGAACTCTTTCGACGTAATTCGAAAGTAGCGTATAAGTGGTGCTATTAACACTATATATTGTGTGGAATTTATTGGTAGCAATATGGAATTGTAAGACTATGATTTAAAAAAAGTGATATAGAACGATGGTCCAGAAGAATAATGAAATCAAATCGTATTAAACGACACTATATTTGGGCTGTAAACGCAACAACAGACAACTGGTCCGATCCCTCAAACGTCCGTAGAAAAGGAGACCCGTTCAAAGGTTCCTACCTGTTTGCGCAAGGTTTCCCCATGTAAACTAATATTGTAGCGTTTATTTAAACAACGGCACCTGTATACTTTGTTGTACATTATGGTAAAAAAGATCGTTTTGTCGAACACATGGTGCATTTTATATTTTTCTGTGGGACAAACGTTACCAATACACTTCCAATATGATGCATTTATAACACGCCTGGTGGCAGTTAAAGTGCAACTAGACATAAGAGTTATTATATAAGAATATTCTCTCAAGTACATGTCCAGCCACTAGTAATATTACCGTCGACATTGCAGTGAGCAGATATGTTATTGCATTATGCATTAATATGGGAAACAGAAAAGACAAAATCCTAAATATACCCTTTGTTCCCTGATGGTACTTTTTATATGAGAATCTTGAAGCCATATCAAAGTCAAGGTGAGTTCCTGCTGGAGACTCAAATGACAACAAACAAATCCTGCACCTTACAAAACAGCTTTAATTGCATGTTATGTCATCAGCATGTAACAGCCACTGTCAGAACACAATGATGAACATGCGAATCACGACAAGACACCGCTCCTCCTTGATACTGTTGAATACACAGGCATTATTTAAGAGCAGGATATTTATTCCAACCGCCAGTACACCTTCGTTCCTTTCCTCCTAACTGATACTTTCTTTGGAAGGTTGTGTATTATGACACATAAATTTACATGGTGACATATCTTTAAACGCCAGATGTATTGAGTGGGGAGCAACAGCTTAAAAAAATACAATCACAGTTATAGGAGTAAGATAAGCGAGGTCAAAGTGCAGCGGCAACTGAAGTCGGTAAACCTTTGTAAGACAAAGAAAGTGCTGGTCTGAATCAACAACAGAACTGTAAGCAAACATACACACACGCTACACACAGACTTCTTTTCTTACATACATTACATTGCTATACACCATTGTCTGCCAAAGTGCAAATAAAAGGAATGATAGCCTGCTGGTAATAGTACACACTGGCCCAATAGAGCGTCCCACCTGCTGGAAGAAAGGTTTCAAAATGCACACAAGTAGAATTACACTTCTATTTTTGACCTCCGAGTTGTGCGATGGAGGACTTGTTCCAGCTGAAATGTCGATGTGAAGCCAAGCTATCCTCCTGTTAAAGACCGACAGCTTCATTCTGTGCTGCAGAACGACAAGCAAAATGAAGAGCTCCACTAACTGTTACCGCATCCGTTTTAAGAGATTGTCACAGTGTCACAATGGAATGCAGAGTCAACAAGCGAGTGGGAATGAATGTCGAAATGCAGATCTAAATTACACGTAGCATTCACAGTAACAAAGAATGAAAACAGGAATGCGATATACTTGTACAAATGTACAGATTAATGCTATCTATGTACAAACACTTCAATCTGGAATGTGTTTTCAACCCTTGGCCCTCATACATCCCTCTTATTCACATGTTTACATTCAAACAAGACCCCAAGCTTGTCACCCTTGCAATTCATGTTGAAAACCAACCGGCAGCTTCCATGAACAACGATGAGATATCGGTATCAACAAGGTGGCTATGTTGAGGTTGTCGACTGTGGCAGAGCTTTGGATGGATGATGCACGTGCTGACTCAGCACTCGATCTGAGACTGAAGCTGCCGGCGCAGGGTGAGCGTGCGTCGGTGGAGCTGCTGCATCTGCTGCATTCGATCCCGCTGGCGGGCCAGGTTTTGGGGCATGGGGTAGCGCTGGCATCCGTAGAGGAATCGGTAGGGGATGCGAACGTGGCACGCCGTGGCTCTGCAGCGCGGCTGCGGCATGGGCGGCAGCAGCATCCAGCGCTTCCTCTCGGCGCAGTATCGGTACGCCTCCTTGCGATACTGCTTGTCGACGTCATCGCTGTTTTTCCAGCCTCCGATAATGAAGACGTCATCATCAAAGTGGCAGATGGCGGCGCCCTCGATGCTCGTGACCTCCGGCGGCAGACTTTCCAGGATCTCATCAGAGATGCGCGTGCTGATCTTCTGTCTGACGGCCTCCTCGCGCACATTGTAGCTCTTTGGGCAGCAGGAGGCAGTGTGGTAGAAGTTTGTGGACGCCACTGCCATCTGGAAGATGCAGTAGTTGTCGATGAGAGGCAAAGAGTCCACGTCTTGCCACTGCCGACTCTCCGTGTCGTAGCGCGTCGTCACCGTCTTCAGTCCGTCTTCGTTATCCGTGTCTACGGGGGTGCGTGCTGTGACGTACACGAAGCGGTCCTCCACGCTGACTGCCTTCACGTCGCGGAGGATTTTGGGCGCAGACTCCAGGTTGTGCCACTTGTCTTGCTCTGGCTCGTAGATGCTGACATCTTTGAAACCTGGGCTGAAGTTTCCGTGGCCACCGATGCTGTACAAGATATCCTTGATGCAGGTGAGGCCGAAGGAATGCTTGCGAGTGGTCAGGTTGCTCACTTGCTCCCAAGTGTTGCGGTTAGGGTTGTAGCGTTCCACCGTCTTAGCAAAGCCCGGTTCCATGGAACCTGCTACATAGACATGGGACTCTGTGGTGGCAATAGCATGCCCATCCAGGTGGTTGTGGATGTGAGGAAGATTGACCCAGCGGTCCTCATAGATGAAGTAACCCACACACTCACTCAGGTAGTCTCCTCCCTCGGACACGCCGCCAACAACCATGATAACGTCCATATTTTGGCCAAAGCGAGGCTGAAAGGAGGCCATGTTGGAGGACCAGAACTCCATGTCCGCCGACTTGAGGTTCTCAAAGCGTATAGCGTGGCCCTCCACTGCCTCTAAAACCAGTCTGCGGCATGCTTCATTAGCCGCCACCAGGTCTTCATTCTTCACCACCCTAGTCAGATACGTGGGTTTGATTTGAGGCAACCTGAGGAGCCTGAAAAGCTCCTCAAAGTACTGGCTTCTCTCGTCGGGGTTCTTCTGCACCCACTTCACCACAGCTTCAAACAACACCTCTTCAGAATCCACGGTGATCTCCGCGTCAGACAGCCAGTCACGGACCAGGTGGAAGGGCAACGTGTAGAACTCCTCGTCCTGGATCACCTTGTAGAAGTTGCGGCGGATCATGTCGGCCGCCCGCAGAGCAAGCTGGTCCAGCGTGTACATGTGGGCCAGACTGTGCACGGCTACACAGTTGGTCAAGCTCAGCTTCTTCTTCAGAAACTCACCGCAGAAATCTTTTAGCTGCAGAAGAAGGAACCTGTGACGGGAAGCAAAGCCAAGGACACAAATGAATATATGGTAGAATGAATGAAAGCTAGTATAAGGTATAACTAAGGTGTATTTAGTGATGTCCTCATATAGAAAACAATAACAATAACTGACCTGTCAGCCAGCTCCAGTACTTCATGCACATTGCAGGTGCTGACTCGGATCTCTCCCGTGTACATGTACTGAATGACGCCCTCCACCGTGTCCGGATCCGGGCCCTGCTCCGAGCTCCACTGCTTCATCTCCACTCGTCCCGACAGGGACTCCGAGAACTGTCCACCCAGCAGGGGCGTGAAGTAGTCGGTGGCCGCGGCAAGGACCGACCTGTGGGCGGAGAACTCGCAGGTCTGGACGCTCACTGCTGCCGCCCCGCTACTAAACGCCAGAGTCACGTCGCAGAACAAGCCCTGCTTCCTCTGCTCGTTCTGCCGCCGAGACAACTCCGAGCAATGCGACGAGGAGCTGAAGTCCTCGGCCTCTTCCGCGTCCCCGTCTCCGGACAGCGCGCTGGGTGCGCCGCCGGTGAAGCCGCTACAGGCGCCCCTGCTGGAGTCCTCCGGGTTGGGGGCCGCTGCTGCCATCCTGCCGCTGGTGCTAGTGACGGGGAGCAGAGGGAGGAAGCAGAACAAACTAGTGAAGGACGGGAGGAGGCATAAACGGCCACACATACATGACACGGAGGAGACGCCGAGAGGTCTGCGCTCGCTAGCTCGCCGAGAGCGGAAGTGGCTGTCAGATATACAGCGACGTAATGACAGACGCAACTATAAAGTCAAAATGATATCCCTTTCGAAACGTATCTTTTCATTGGCCAACGTGTCGCTATGCTTCACTTAAGGGCTAATAAAATTAAGGTGAAGTGAAATGTTTACTTAGAAAACTACGCACCCCGATGCGGAAGTACTTCAGCCTGGTAAACACGGGATTGGTGACATGCGCAGCAGAAGCCAAGGCGTCATCGCATATGACGTCACGCGAACCTCTCGATTAAAAAACAATCTTTTTTTTAATTGATTTATTGATATGTACTGTAGGTACAGGTTAGTTTGATTCGATGTTCATGTCGTATATTAGTCTATTTATTACATATTCCGGGAGTGATAAATAAAAATCTAAAATAAAATAGATCCAAATTTATAGTGACTAAAATATAAAAAGAATACTATTCTTAAAACACCACATTCATGAATGAAACATTTTGACATAAAAGCTATTTTCAACACACAGAAAACGGTCAAAAAAATAATTTGACATCATTACCTTTTATTATCCAGAGGTTAATGTACATCCTTAACACTATACCACAGGTGACACTATACATACAATAAATTCATGGATGTGTGTGTTGAACACCCAACAAACATTCACGTGTGATTAATGCCCCAAACACACGCTATGGGAAATTATTATCAAGTTTCTTAGATGGATCCAGCGATGAGTTAGATGTATACTTGGTCGAACTTCACTTCATTAAAACAAAGCAGAACATTTTTAAATAGTTTTCTATGATACAGCTGACAAAACAGTTGTTACGCTTTATTATTTATTTATGATTTCAGAGTCATGATGTGACTGTTGTACAAACCAAGCAAACTACTTTTTAGCATGTAAGCGATATGTAAAGATTTCTTCCCTTTTTAAACATGAAACTTCTGGTTAAAGTAAAAAAAAAAAAATTTACTCATGTAACATTAAATTGTACAATTACAACACTGAATATAAGTAGGATCTACAGTACCTTCAGGTATTGACATATGGCACAATAGGGAGGTGCACAACGACTAAGTGATCACAAATATTAGTTGTTTCCCATGACACTTGATAGATAAGCTTCTCATCATTGTACAAAACATTACATCTTCACAGTTTTTCCCCCAAAAAATATTGAAGTAGTAGCAGCTATATTACCAACAACAACATCTCTACGCTAAGCATGTGGGAGCTAAAGATCCTCGGTTCACATGGACATGTGTTCCGGGAGGACGTAGGAGATGTCATCCCATGGGTGGCGGTAGAGACCCTGCTTCAGCCTCTTCTGGTCCAGGTAGTGTCCTGTGTAGAGGACAGATGGCTCATCAGACATAAACCGAGTGGTTCTCATAGTGCGGGCTCAGGGTGACTGGGTTGCTCACCGATAAATCCCATGCTTCGGCCCAGGACGAAGATGCCATTCAAAGCACCGATCTCCACAAACTCGTCAGCTTCATCCCTGGAAACGAAGGGAATACAAAGCAGTCTTTATTGTTGTTTGTCTGTTCTGCCATTGGGGGGCGCTAAAGAATCACTTTCTGACTCGCCTTCCAACAGAGTCTAGAAGCAACATGATCACCTCCAGTCTGTTGCACAACGATTATAGTTTAAGATTCTGTGGTGCAGTTATTACCGTGTAAATCCACCACAAGTTCTGAGCAGGTCGACGAAGGCCACGCCAATGAATCCATCCACGTTCAGGATCAAGTTAGGTTTCTACCGGCAGAAGAGAAGAGTTGTAGTGGATTTCTGGAACACGAGAATGAGTGAATGGGATTCCTACTTTAGAGGTGGTGATCTTCTCCACATCAAGAGCATAGTCCAGCAGCTGGGTGGACGGGAAGTGCTGCTTCACAAAGTCCTTCAGGATTTGGACCCTCATGTCGGGATTGTTAATCTGAGGTAGAACGGAAAACAATTTAGAATCTCTAATCTTTTATCCCCATTAAGCAGTAATAAAATACATTTAATAAACGCAAAAAAGGGGAATAACAATTAAACTCGATTACAAAAGTATAAAAATAAACTTACAGATTTGACTCTGTGGCCAATACCCATGATGAGCTTCCCGTCCTTCTTCATCTTGTTGACAAACTCCATGGGCAGGATGCCACTGTCAAACGCTTTACTAAACTGCTTGGCGGCAGCATCCAAAGCGCCTCCAAACCGGTCACCCTGAAAACAGTGCAACAGAAGATCGTCTCGCTCATCCCTCATCAGTTAAGTCGTGTGTATCCTACGATGGTGAGGAGGCCCGAGGTGAGGCTGGAGATCAGGTCTTTGCCAGCTCGGGCACAGACAATGGTGTTGTGGGCTCCGGACACGGCAGGTCCATGATCAGCAGTCACCATCAGGCACATCTCGATGAACTGGCAGGCGTATCTGGGCAACCTACGTCATCATAAAGAGCGGTGAATACAAAGCCTCAACTGTTTTAGATCAAAGCTACTGTGCTTAAGCACTGACCTCCTCTGGAACCAGAGCAGTCCCAGAGTTCCTCCCAGGCCCAGTTCAGATTTGAAGACCTCAGTGATGGGCATGCCCGCGTAGATGAGCTCCTGGCCACGCTCATCGCAGATGCTGGTCATGAAGGACGCTGGTTTACGGATCAGACCCAGCTCCTGCAGGACAAATACCTCTCATAACCACCTTCAACAATAAATATTCAATAGCTTGCCGACAGCGGAAAACATAAAACACTCCCTCTCAAAGAGCTGTCTGAATAATACAGCCCTTACTATGTATTAGCTGGCAACAAAGGCAATAGAAGCCAGAACTCCAGCTACTTAGGAAGAGGTTTTGTTGTCTAGAAATGTTTTATACAAACATTTAAACAAAAAAAAACATTGCTAACTTCCTTCAGAAGGTAAAAGATCATGTAACTAAATAGTTCTTTCCATTTTTCAAAATATAGGCTTCAACTCTTTAAAAGTTTAAGTTAAAAAAATCACTCACACGAGCCCAGGAATAGTCCATCGGCACAGTAGGTGGTGGCATCTCCTCAGCTGGTTTGATGATTCCTTTGTTAACAAGGTCATCATACACTGATCTAAGAGGGAAGACATGTTTTAGCGGAAATACTAAAAATTGAAGGGGAAAACCCATCCAAAGAATGATGAAAAGTAAAACATTAAGAACATCAGGCAACTATTCTCCCATTATCTTCCTAAACTGGTTTAAACACTTGAATGAAACACTAAAATGGGTCCAATGAGTAACTTTATTCAATAATTAATAGAGATCACAATTTACTTCATGATCATCCACTGTGTTTTGACCTCCGACCAATCGCACAAGAAGAGGAAGGAATGATCTATTTATTCCTGTGCTGTTTCGGACAAAGAAAGCACACTTAAAGGTCCTTTGTTCAGTTGCATTTCCTCCAAAAGACTGAAATCTTTCTGCATTACGTCGACAGTAAACACTCACTTGATGATCTCTCCCAGCTCATCGAAGCTCCTGGGCACAAACGCACCAGCCTCCTTCAGGGCCTTGTTTTTCGCTACAGCAGTCTCCGAGTCCTGGTTGGCACAAGCTCCAGCGTGGCCAAACTGGACCTGAACAACAGTATTATTCAGTCACCGGATCTAAAGTGCCGCAAAGTTCTCTCTCACCTCTGAGGAGAACATGGTGGCACAGGTGCCGATACACCAGCCCACCACAGGTTTGGTGATGCGGCCTTGCTTAATGGCTTGGCAGATCTTGTACTCCTCAGTGCCTCCGATCTTCGGCATGGACACAAACGTGTTTAAGGAAAAAGGTTCGAGTCAGAGGCAGTAAACTGGACTCTCACCTCTCCCAGGACCACGATCATTTTCACTCCTGGAGTGTCTTGGTAGCGCAGCACGTGATCAGTGAACACAGAGCCTGGGTATCTGCACAGTTCACATCAGACCAAAACCACATGAACACCAAATTCTGAAGTGAAACTCCCAGAATCCACTATTTATCCCCTGAATTTGATTTCCACTAGCAAACAGAAAGTACAATTGAATAAATTAATTCAATAAATTACATAAAAAATAAATAAATAAATAAAAAATGAGGCTTTACAGTATATTGCAAACATGGTTGTTTTGCATAGTTTGTATGTACAAAATATAATCTAAAAAGAGCAAATGCTTTTCTGTAGAAACAATTTTATTAATGCATTATAATCTTCAAAAACAAAACATTGTCCTAGAATTTCAAACGTAAGCAATGTGTGCTTATTTTCTGTTCTTCAATGGGGCTATGCGTTGGCAGGTATCTGGAGATTCGATACAGTAGTGGTGATACGATATAATGCGACACTCTAAGTTCAGTAATATATTGTAATATTTGTTAACAAGAGCCACTGTTTTATGAGGGAAAATCAGATAATGGAGTCCAGTATGTGCATGAAAACAAGTTTATAACAATAACTTTTGCAATACAACATCTTAATTCCTGTAATTCCAATTCAACATCCTGTGTGTTGAAGCCAATGTAAAGTAAGGACGGACACACACCTGTCTCCACCGATGGCCACTCCTTCAAAAACGCCATCTGTTGTGCGAGAGATGATGTTATTGAGCTCGTTGGACATGCCGCCTGAACGGGAGACGTACGCCACGCTGCCCGGGCGGTAGAGTTTAGAAGCCAGTATGTTGTCCAGCATGCCACCAGTGTTGCCAATCTTGAAGCAGCCTGGTTTGATGCCTCCAACCTGAGCAAGGCAGGGAAGATGAAAGAGCAGCAATGTGGACAGAAGTCATGGGGAGTGGACAGCGGCAAACATCATACAATGTGAACATAAACAAGAAGCTGAAATATTGCATCACGAATGAACCTATATACACAAATGCACCCAAGGATTCAGACCTATAGCCGGTTCAATGACCTGCCTCAAAAACAAAATATCCCTTAGGAACCTAGTGAAGCAGGACTCACAGTTGCAGGTCCAATAATGGTGACGCCCTTCTCATCTGCCTTCTTGATGATCCTCCTGGTGTGTGCTTCAGGAATCCCTTCAGCAATGATGGCAATGGTGTGGATCTGAAGGCAGTTAAGTCAAATAAAGCAAGCGTATAAAGATGCCTCCAGATGGTTCAGTTAGGAAAGCAAACCTGGGGGAACTGCATGGTCTCCATGGTGCTGTCAAAGGCTGACCGCAGCGAGGCGAAGTTGATGAGCACGTCCACATCCGGGTGCTTCTTCATGGCGTCGCCCATGTTCTTATAGACTGGAAGGAGGATTTCTTTATGGCCCCAGTAGAACTTCTGCTTGTGATCGCCACTGAGAGGAGAAATAAGGAGGAATTTTCAAAGACTATTCTGCAAAGGATTATGGGATGTTTGACGGCATCGCTCACGTGAAGGGGTAGACCATAGCTGCCACGGACGGCTCCTCTCTGGAGCACACGTAGTCAAAGTCCAACATGCCCTGCACGGCCCGCGTCTGCATCCCCCAAACAATAGACTTGGTATGCTTGCTAAAGAGTGTGGTCGCCTTGGCTGCAAGGGATCCAGAAAAATCACTTAATTCTTCCCAGAAATCCACTTAAGGCATCATTAATCTTCAAGCTTTATCTTATCAAAATCAAGATGCGACTGTGACAAGGGGTTTAAATGTATTTTGGATGACCATTGGAGAGTGTCATGCATCCTCGTCTCACCGACAGCTGCGCCAGCCGGTGCTTTCTTGGCAGGTGAGCAGTCCACTTTGGGTTTCTTTTCAGAGAATGACGCGGTTCTTGTGGATGCTGGAGTCTGGGCACAAAATATTCAGAAGTATTTATTATACACTGCAATATTGAATATTTAAAGCTGTTTTGAATGTAGTGCACATCACAGAATTGCAATGCAAAACTATCACCAGCCACTGGAGGTTGCTAAAAGCATTCATTAAATGAGGGGGCAAGCAGGAAAGCGGAATTAGAAAGTGAAAGTGAGCCTTGCTATAGCAGGATTTGAACCACTTTATTTTTGCATAATCTAGTTATTGCCTTATCAGAAACAAAAATGTTTAACCTTAATGTCAGAGAAAACAAGACACAGGAAAGTCAGTGAAAGACTTCAACTGCAGCTACAGTACCCAGCAATAATGCAAAACTGAAATTTCCAGAAAGAAACCTGACCTCAAAATTTGAGTCATTTTTAAATGTAGTAATGCAAATAATACTCATATAAATCGTTATAAGCCAACAGTCGACATGCAAATATTATTTTGTTTCCATACAAAAGTCTCAAGAGGTGAAAGAAAAATGTGATTTTTTGTGTTCATGTGTTTGCACAGAGCATCCTTGTGAAAATTACTGACATAGTCAATGAAAAATATATATATTGAAACTACACGACGCCTGCACTCTATTGAGCTCCATCCAAATGACATTCATTTCCAATAATTTCTCAATCTTGTGATTGTAGAATGACTGGTTTGATGTACTTGTTTGCTATATTTAGTTTACCAGAAACAAATGTGATGAATGTTGCAAGGTTCCCATCGTGTTACAAATCAGGCTTCAGACTCAATAAAGACTGAAGACGAACAAAAGCATGACATAGATGTCCACCAGCCTACAGTCGGGTGTATGTGCATTCTTCCAGTTTGCAACATGGAGCAATCCTAATGGACGCTTGAGGGTAGTCAGTGCGGTCATGTGACCATTGGAGTGCAAGCGCTCACTAATGCCTCAGCAATCTCTTGACACAAAAGAGCTACAGGAGCTCAGGCAAACAAGCAGCACTTCCTGCTTCTCCCAGACATGACTGTGTGAAATTTCAAGTGTGCTGCATGAGACTGGGACATCATGTTGGCGTGTGTCATACCGATGTGCTGCCACTGGAGTTGAGCAGGAAGTTGGCCGTGTGGGCGGCCGCGGGGGGCTCGGTGGGGATTGGCTTGTGGCCCAGTGCCATGCCAACAATGGCCGTCATGTGGGTTTCAGTGCCAAACACGTGAATGGGGATCCCTGTTGTCTTTCCTGGGGGGGAAATAAATCCACTGTTGTGAGGCATTCAAAAGTTGGGGTGCGAAAAAAATATATAATTTTGTGCTTCAGATTATTGACACCATGAAAAAACTATTTCATTCCATCTTCTAAAATAAGTTTTTACCTTCCTGTCAACAGACATGGAAAATGCTATTCAGTATCAGAAAACTATTTGCTTCATTTAACATCTTCAACTGTTTTTACAGATTATCTTTCAGTTCGTGTCATTGAAGTATCTCGTTTGCATAAATGTTTTATTTTTCTACCATCCCAGTTCGGACTGTAAGAGTTCTGCCCCTCGACCATCATACTGCGACCAGTATTTTCATGCACTGTCTTCCCATTACAAGCTCCAGCAGTGCTTGGTTTGCCTCAGCATGGTGAAGGTAGTTAGGTTTTCCGTTACTATAATCTCAAACTGAGGGGGATTCAAGACTGTAACAAACTGACAATGAGCAGCACCAACATAAACAATAGAAGTCGCTGAGCTGTTTGAAATGGCCAAGAAAACATACCAACTTCTCCCATCACTCGCAGACCTTCCTGGTAGTTGGGGCCACCACGGCGCACAAATATGGTCACCTCATGCTCCTTCAGGGGAACCTGGTAGTCTTTGATGGCTCTGACAATTCCCTTTGAATAACAGAGAGTCATAAAGTGAGTAACTTGGTGTCATGTGGGGAAGAGAACCCATTACCTTGAAGGTTGCCGCAACATTAGTGAAGTTGGCAATGCTTCCACCGATGATGAGTATTTTTCCTGCAACACATTTACCCGCCATTAAAGACAACCTGAGTTTTTTTCTTTTTTTCTGGAAATAAGAAGACTTGATACCATCTGGATGTTTCTCTCTGGTCATCAGGGACAAGATGGTCTTGGCGTAGTCGTACGTCTGCTGCTCGCTCGGTGCACCCGAATACTCCCCGTAATTGGCCAGCTCATCCACACCACCCAGATCACAGATTGTGTCGCTGCGTTACACATTTTTACACATCACTCTGTGAACAACAGACCTGTGAAATACGATGCAGCCCACACTTTGTTTTGTTCCTACACCACAGAGACCAGCACAAAGAGTGTAGCCAAATAAAACTTGTCATGTTACTAATAGTTCAACATTATTTTAAAAGTGTCGCTCGAGGCTTTGTGACATTCATTGTTTTTGTTTGTAGATGATTTAGATAAGACAACAAACCATCACGCCATTTCCAGTTAAAAAACTGGTGCTGTAATAACTGTTTAGAAAACATGTTCAGCTATAGTTGCGGTTGCTCTTCTTTTAAGAGGACTACACAGAGAGTAGATGACGGCAATGCTTCTCATAGGGGATAATTAGTCACAGCTGAGGAGTCGACGACTCACGCTCCACATCCTGTCAGCCACAGTAGAGAGGTAGACACCACCCTCGAGCAGTGGTGTCTGAGAAGAACAGCCAAACCAAATAAAAGTAACATCAACAATTTTTTTTTTTTTTTAAATAAAAGGTACCTGTATACGACCGAGGCCCCGCCCCCGGCCACCATGGTCCAGATCCTACCACGAGGGTTGAGCAGCGTCAGTTTAAGGCTGGCACCACTCTTAGCATCCAGGTCGGCGATGTAAGCCTCCTGTGAGGACAAAACAAGGTCAAAGAGGAGTGTAGGGGATGTGTGTAACCACAGTAACACAAGCATCACTCCTCAGCAGCAGCAGCAGCAGCAATCAACAGGTAAACACGAAACAGACTGCAAACAAAGACGCCTTTTGGCCTTTGGCAGTCACAGGCACAAACACAAGCAGACAAACCAGATGAAAATAAGAGGAAATAACTGGCATACTGGAAAATAAGCACCTTTTTCTAACTATAGTTAGATTTCTTTCAATCCAAATATTTTAGTTATTGGTGACTAAACTGATCGCAGCCTCACCTCTGGATATGCCTCCCTGCCAAAGGGGGGTGGGAATTCCACATCCCCCCATTTGGACTTGCAGATGTAGTCTGCAGTGGCATCGATCTTCGCTGCCATGTCCAACACGTAGACGCCATCTTTAGTGACCACTGGAAAACATTTGCATCATCATCAGTGACAGCGTGTTGTCGCGTCTGACTATCAAACACATGGAGGTCTGGCTGGGTGCGACATGAAAGCAGCACAGGTCCCAGCAGCACCAGGAACAGCTGCCGTGGGGGGAAACAACGCAGCCCAATTAGTCCGTAATGAACATCATCAAACACCAGCACATGAATTATTCGCTGGTTTCCAGCGACAGTTAGGAAATGTGGCTGAATCAACTTTCGCCTCCAGTTAATGTCTTTGTAGTCTTCTTGCAAATTATATAATCTAATAACATATTTATAAATGTATAGAAAGTCTCTGGTCTCGATATTGTTGACCAGGTATAAAGTCGTTTTTACTTTAAATGTTCAAAGCATGAATAAAAATACTAGACAACAAAATCAAAGGTCAGGGTTATGTCATGTATTAATGCTATTACACTGTAAAGCATCTCAATTATTGACTTAGTCATGTCTTATTACAGTCGCTTTCAAAGTCAAAGGTTGGCTCAGAAACCCACCCAGTGGGTTGATCTCCAGGTAGGTGAAGAACAGCTCCTCGTACAGGTTGAAGAGTCCCACAATGAAACTGGCCAGGACACTGCAGGGAGAACAGATTCCAATTGATATTGTAATTTATTCAATACCGTATAATGATTCAAGATCTCCAAGGGAATGTTAAACCACATAAGAACATGAAGTCTCAAGATGATGGTGCTTTTTGATGGTACTGTGCGTGCCATATATTAATCTTTGACCTAAGTTGGGACATTTTGATGTGTGGAAGTCTTGAGGGCAGGTTTTTAGTTTCACAATATATTACTCAAAAAAGACAAATTAAGTCTGCTATTTTTATTTTTTAAGTGCGTAGGGTGTGGGATAACCATAACTACTGTGACATAAAAAATTTTCTGTCCTGAAAGTGGCAATTGCAGAGCGTCTCTCATTGAAAACCAAGGATGCGAGTGCTTTTAATTACTGAAAACACAAACATGAGTAAGCAGTATTTTACTCCCAAACTAAAATCTGAATATGACCAACAATTCAAAATCAATATTAACAAACAAAAGTAACATGACGGCACACATATCTTCAGAAGTCACAACATAATCTTCCATACCATAGTTCCGCTGATGTATGGTGAACATACAAAAATTAAATTCAGTAAAATATGAACTACACTGACTAATAAGAAATATTATTTAAGAACAATCGCACTAATCTAATACAGAGTATTATTTTCCCGGATGTAACTCCAGCTCTATGAGTACACGCAGAGCCCTCTAACAGACTTCGCTATTGGTTTATCCCTCATAAGGCATCACCTTTTCTATGAAATAATAATATAAACAAATAATAATATTATGTCTGTCCAACTGGGGGAAGGATTAGCCCCCTATTATGGCCTCTGCTACAGTGAATTGTCCCTTTTGGCAACAGAGAGAAGGTCCAGCTGGGCGAACAGTTAGAGGGCTCAGCATGTACTCTTAGAACTTGAGTCACATCCAGGTAACTGTTATTTCGATTTCATACATGCTCCACCCACTAACAGATTTTGCTGTTGGTTTATAATCTAAGCGTAGGCCAGACAGATGCACGGAGATCGTCGGAGGCCAGGGGGCTTCACACAACATGCAGGACCTCGCTTCTCATTTCTCCATAGTGACAATGGATGGTGAGAAGGGTTGAACCAAGATCAATTCAAGGTGCTTCAGTGGAAAAAAAAGGACGATTACAAAGGATTAACCAATAGCGAAGTCTGCTAGAGGGTGGAGCATGTATGAAATAAAACTGCACCCTTTGTTTTACAGACTAGTGTAGACAAATGGACTCACTTTCATTCAAAAACTCAAAATCTAAGAAACAAGTGAACTTGCTTCTGTCGTCAGTAACACTGCTGGACAAGACACCGCCCAATGATTCACTGAGGTTATTACTGTTTTTGAAATTTTATCTCCCACTGAAGCCAGATGGATTGTCATGAACTACAGCCAATATTGATGAAGGATCGTCGAGGCCAGACAGGAAGCAGTCCACCTGCAAATTGGCTGCAGAGACTCTTGCTGTACTGGAGGGAAACCATAATTCAATTCTTCCATCATGTGTCAAAACGGAGCAGTGAAGGCTGGAGGTGGATGGGGAGGGGGGTGCAAACATGAGGAGGGAGGGAGCCTTTTCCCTCCCTTGTTGACAACATAGCACAGAGCTGCAGTTGTCAGGACTCCTGCGGGTCCAGAGTGACTCAGCTGTAGCTGACGGAAAAGCAGTAAAAGCCCTGGATTTTCCTTCCCCAGTCGAGGGTGAGGCAGTGAGTCGACGTATCGGACTCCTGCCAGCCATGACAGTGACTTGCAGCCATACTGAGACGTAGGAGACACGACGCAGTAGAAGGTCGGGAGGGGTTACTGAGCACCAACTATGGTATCAAACGCATCAAAACAAGAGGACGTGGCCAGAATGTGGAGGTTGCATTGCTAAGGAGGAGGAGGAGGAGATGGCCTGATAAATGGAGTGCGCTTTTCATTTGTCTAATGGAATTCCAGCCCCTGCCTCTATGGTAATTGCATCATCGTGACCACGAGGAAAGCAGTTGTAAAGACACCATATTATAAGGTCCAAGAACTTAACTTAAGGGGTTGAATATGTAAATTATATACAGAGAAGTGTAAGGTAAAAGAGAGTGATACTCCATAACAAAAGGCGGAATTCAAATATAATAATATCCTACAAACATGAACTGGTGACTGAAAATTGACTATAGATTTTATCATTTTAAAAATGGAGTTTGTGTTCATCCCACAAGTGCATCTGGCGTAATATTCTTTTTGCACTGTTCACCATTGGTTGGTAAATTCATTTACCAACATAAGTGAACTTAGTTATTGACAGTAACTAAGAAAGTAGTGAAGCCATTTAATATTATTTAACAAAAAAGTAAATTTACTGCTTCATCATAATGCACAAAACTTTCATAGATTTGTCATAAAATGGACACCGCACAGATAAATATGTTTGTAGTGTGAAGTTTTAATCAAACCATACCAAGTTCTAACCCAAGAAAGTGAGAGCTTTGTTTTTGGGATACATAAATGACTCCTCTAAAGCCTCTTCAGCATTCAAAGACGATTGATGACTAAAGCAACAACTTCCTAGTCGTAAACCTCCTTTACTTACACTTGCTTGTCGCCCGGGACGTTGCCCAGCAGCTCCTTCTTCACAGACTCTTCACTGATCTTCTCATCCACCCCGACCAGCAGCTTTTTTGCTTTGGCGTCCACGTCCCCCACGTCCACTCCTCCTTCGTGGTGAAACAGGACGTGGTCTCCTTCTCGTGTGGCGTATATGCAAACGTAAAACTCCTCTTCCTAAATTGGGATGCATTATCAACATATGAGGACCAAAAATGGAACCCGTTCAACGGCTTCATTACCTGTTTATGTGGCACGAATGGCTCAATGAGGAAGTTCTTGAGAATTCCTTTAGCTTTTCCCACCTATTGAGTAAAAAAAGAGAAAAATAAGTCAAAAATGAACCCCTCTTCATTCACATACGCCCTCTGCTTTACTCCATCTGCTTAAATCTGGCTTCATCTATGAGTGGTAATTGAAGAAAGGACTTGGCATTTGGGAAGAATAACACAGAAGGAAACGTCATCCTCTGTGCTGAGGCGGCTCATTTATAGTGGAGCTGTCACCATTTCACTGGTAAAGGCCAACAGCAGCTGGGGACTCACTTTGAGCAGCCAGGCGGGGAGGAGAGGGGACAACTAGAAAACAGGAGCTGCCATTTTAAAAAGACAGAAAATGGGAAAATTCACAGACGACTGCAGTAGCACAACATGAAGACGAAAGGCTCATGAGGAAAAACGTCTTTTTTTACGGAGACGCCTCATCCGTCAGCAGAAGATAGTGTGAGTTTATGAGGCAAGGCAGCATCTCAGGGTGTGTCACAGTTACCGGGAGCACATGGATGGTTTGTTGATTTAGTGGGAGAGCTGGCCACCGCCGACTACTCCGAATTACTGTTGGCTGGAGCCTTCACACACCTTTAGCAAAGGGTGAAGGGAAGGGCAGCGGGAGGAGGGAACAAATTAAATGGGTCCCTTTATTGATTAAAAGGGTGATCTGCAAAGTGCTCCAGCGGCACAGCGGGACGACAAAATTGGCTGCGAGAGCGGATGACTTACGGCCGCCTCTTTCATCAGGCGGGGCTTCAGCCATTCTCTGACGCCGTTCAGGTCCAGGTTGACGCCAACGAGACCCAGCTTTCCACGCCTCTTTATCAGCTGGTCCGGTTTCACGACGAGCCTCTGAAATGTACAAAATAATTTGGATGACTCATGAAGAATTATGCCATAACGCTTCCTAGTGCTCTTTATATAGAAACAGCTGCGGCAGGTTATATTTTGCAGGACCATTAAGTCAAATCACTGGACGAAATAGGGATGTAAACAGTGTAAATAAAGGTGAACCTCGATATTAAGAGGCAATAACCTTCAAATTTCGTTGTATATTCATTCCCCTGGTTTGTTATTTTATGGATTTTACACTCCATTTCAATTACAAAAACATCAATTTAGGTCTATATACATTACCCAGATGAGCACTCTTCATGTTCTGAATTAAACATAGAAGAATGCAAACCAATAAAAAATTATTTTAGTCATTTTATTTGGGCAAATGGTTTTACAAATAGTTAAATTACTGTCCTAAAACATAAGTATGTTTCTTGAAATTAAGTTAAATTATTGATTTTATTTTTTATTTTATTTATTTTTCCAGTGCAGTATTTAATTTTTGATGATCCGAAAAATAACTTTTTTCATTTAAATTTTCACTATCAATTTAAATATGCACAACATAATTGCATGAGAATCCGGATGTGTTTTATTCTGATCAATAAAATTCTGCTTTTCAACCCTAACTTCCTCCTATCTTAGAAGAATTGTTTCTGTTGCTTTTTAGGCAAGTGTGAGTCATACTAAACTATATTTTTGTACCTGATCTGATTTGGAAAACATCTCAAACATAGAGCTTGTTTTCTCATGGATCTTTTACTCATGAGTCAGCACATTGACCTTCTGTATTCCAGTGTCTTCCACTTGAAGAATACAGCTTTATCAGCAACATTCTCATTCCAATAATCGTGTTTCTAATCGTAACATTTCGCTGACCGCTACTGAAGAATGAATTCACGATTGTGCTGGGATGACGTGAATGCCAAGTCTGTATCCACCCCCACCGCCCGAGTGCAGCCTTTCTGCTGAATGACTTATGACAGAGGAGCCATTAGGATCTGGGTATTTGCCAGTGAGCAGAGGAAGACACAGACGAAGGGTGAAAGTTAATGTAATTTTCCAATCAATCCAACCGCAGGAGGAATCTCCGTCTATCTGCCTGCAACATCCTCTGAGATAAAAAGCTGAGAGGGAGACAGGTCTGCGTCACAGTGTAATTCAGTTAACAGACCGCTAAGCTAGAGCAGATCTAGGCGGGTTGGAGTGTGGCAAGTATCCTCAGAGAAGACCACGACAACTGCTAAAAGCAAATTTACTTCTAGTCCCTACTGAAATTGACATTTTTTAAAAGAGCTCACACATGAATAACTGGTTATTACAGTGTTATCTGATGCTCAAAGTAGCTGATATCCTTCTACTGTATCTATATTTGTGTGCGCATGTGTGTGTACTTGTACTTGTATCTTTGTGAGAACCTGTATGAGATTTTAATGAACAGAGTGAGGATTTTTGCAAAATGATGACATTTTGGCCGGTCCTCACTTTGTCAAGCCTCATTTTGAGGGTTAAAATGACAAAATAGCCGGGTTACTATAACTGGGTTTTAGTTTGGTTAAGAGTGAAGGTTAAGTTTAGCCATTTGTGTTAGATGGTTAGGTTTAGGGGGAGAGGCTGGGGACAGGGTTATGTCAATGTATTTCAATGACGGTCCTCACTAAGATAGGAAGTGTGTGTTCGTGTGTGTGTTCGTGCATGTGTGCGTGTGAAGATCAAGTTTCTATTTGTAATGATTTGAAAACTTTCAATTTTTTCATTTCAATTTTCACTTTCAAATTCATTTGAAGTCGTGGCTAGACATTTTTTTTTACAATTGATATTTTTTTGGAAAGTTGGATTACAGGAATTTATTGTATCATTATAATAAATTCAGTTCAATCGTTCTATCTTCAGTTGAATTAATGTATTATTTTTTTGTGACTAGAGCAGGTCAAACTGTCCATAAAAAAAAATGCTTGCATCAAGACTGCGAAGGAGATGTTGTTACACACTCCATCCAATTCATCTTCACCCCCAAAAAATAAAAAATAAAAAAAATAAAAAAAAAATAAATCGGATCATTTGTATCATTTAAACTTAATGATGAGTCATTTCGCTTACGTGTCATGGAGTTCACTTCCACCAGTGACAAAGCAGCTTTGTTGCTGTGCCTCCACTAACACGCGCCAGGAGACCACTCTGCTGCTACACTAAGTAATTGTCCTCTAAGAAGATCATTTTCCAGAAGTGGAGGAGACGTTTATTGGCCATAACCTTTCATTAGAAACGGCTGCTCCAAGTCTAGCTTCATCTTCCACATTGTTGATGCATCTTCTCACCTCTGTCAACAGCCAAGGGTGGTCTTTGGCCAGCTGGTCAAAATCGGTTTCTGGAGTCACGGTGGCATAGTGGAATCTGTTCTGGACAGCCGCTGATGTGCAGATGTACTTGTAGAGGAACTCCTTCCCTGTCTGCTCTGAAATTGCTTTGGCAGACATGACTGCGGCCTGGATGGATATGATGACAGACAAGATTTTCACTATCAATGACGACGTTGACTCAAATAGAATCTTCATTCGCTCATAATTTTTCCAACAAAGTCTTCTTCATTCTGCAACACATGAAGACTGAAAATGCACCGTAACTATCCGTCTATATAGAGTGGTCATTGAGGATGAAATGGACCGCAAACAGGGTGCGATAACTGAGTTCGTGCTGGCTGCAAGGATGCTCATAGGCAACAGTAACTTCGGGATATTTGAAAGAGGTAAACAAGAGCACGTCACGCATGCAGATCACCTAGAAATCTTACAGCATGACAAGCATGTTGGATTGAGACTAGCTCCAATGCTCAAATATTGCAGTGTTTGTGTGTTCACAATGTAATGTATTTTGTAACAGACAGCACGTTTTGCAAAACATGAACATATGAACGGCGATCCATTTCTGCAACAACATACTTCAAGCGATTTCAATCAGACCTCGGGACCAAAAAAACATTTTTTCTTATGTTGTCGAACAGGTTTTGGCAGACACTGAGAAGCTTAATCCTATCATCCTTTTTTAAATAATCTCTCGAGAAGACAGAGACGGCCTTCAAAAAGTATAATTCAGGCAAATAAAGCAGGAAATCCAAAGGAAAGAGACACAAATAGGATTACATAACAAGCAACTTAAGCAAAACACATATTTACTACAACTATTACCCAAGGAAAACTAGTATATATAATAAATTAGTGCAGGTTAGTGGAGGCTGTGAACACAAACTACATACTCAAATAAGGAAGGAAACAGCAGCGGTGAAGACGTGAGCTGTGCAAGACTTGCAGCACTTGCTTACATGGCAAATACATATCCAGATCATTTCGTGCACAGGTTGATTGAGAACCGGACAGTTTCCAAGTTAGGATTCTAAAATGTGAGTACAGTGGAGAAACTCAAGAGGCAAATAAAATATAAAACGCAAGATTATTATTTGACTTATAACCCTTCATGTGCTGTATCTTGTGCAGCCTTCCTTGCAAGCAAAGTGCCTGCTGTCCTCGCTTTCTTCACCTCATTGAGCTGAGAGCCCTGATTCCACTGACTGCTGGTTCTCCCAGAGATGAATCGCTATTGATCGTCCAATATCTCTAACAGGAAACCAGCAGAGATCCACACAGCAACGTTAGCAGGTGGATAACACTGGCCTCACGCCGCGCAACATTTTACTCTACTAGCATCCAATAAGAATAGTTAAAGTGTGAAATAATAACGGCAATATAACTCACATTAAATATACAAATTTATTGTATTAGTAAAGTGTCTAATAAGCTAATCTTTCAACATAAACAACCGGTCATTCACCACTCATTCATTCTTTTCCAAACCGGTTAGATGGCTACGTAAGCAACGTAGAAATGTTAGCATCACTACTTGAGAAAAGTGACGTAGGCTCCACATTTGAACAACTCAACGACAAAATAAGTAGCAGGTGAAATGGAGAGTGGTGGATTTTATCTTTAGCTGAGAAGGTTGGTTGACTTGAAAGAAAAGCGAGGAAAAGCTGCAGCAGGAAAAACAAAGCTGACCAACCTGGGTGGAAGGAGGTGCTGTTTGGAAGGGTGGAATGGAGTGTTGAAATGGTTTACGGGGGTTTTAGTCAGAGGAATGGCTCCACTTCCAGCGGTGACTGTCGTTAGAAAGACAGAAGCTGCGGAGTTTTGTCACCGTCGCGGATCTGCCGATAGTCTCCGCTGATGTTTGCTGCGCTCTGATTGGTCAAACGCACACCATGCTCTATTGTTGCGTTCAGGGTCGGTAGGACATATTTAAGGTAAGTTTTTTTTTAAAAAGGGTCGACTAAAAAACATTCAACATTCATTCATATTCGTGCTTATACTTTTGACATTGTTATCGTCACACATTCACTTATACCAAACAATATGATTTCTAGCCATCACTGATTTCCAAATTTTGCGTCCAGATGAGTACTTTTTGTTGCTTATTTTGTGGAAAAACGGATAGTTTGATGGCTTCCTACCAGGCGTCTAATCTAAATTTACATTGTTTTTTTTTGTGTGTTTAACTTGTGCTATCGTATCTTGTATCACTCGTATGACCGCTGCCGTATTTGCCTATAGGAAGATGAGAACTGGCTCCACCGGACTCTGGGTGGAGCCAGAAACTCGAGAAAAAAACCTGTTTCTGAAAACTAGGATCAACGTATGATTCATTACATCACTATACAATTATTTAGTGGTTATGATGTTTATCCAATTTCGAAAGGCAGCAATTCCTCGTGAACACGGTTACTAAAATAACCATCTTATACACGCTTTAAAATTAACATGATTTTGAAAGTGATGATCACTAAAATAAATTAGTAGACTAAATAAACCGGACAGTCACCGGTTCTGTTCAATACTTTTATGGACAGAATTTCTAGGAACAGCCAGGGGTCGGAGGGGATCCGGTTCGGCAACCACAGAATTTCATCTCTGCTATTTGCGGACGATGTCGTTCTGCTGGCCTCATCGGACCGGGACCTTCAGCATGCACTGGGGCGGTTTGCAGCCGAGTGTGAAGCGGCCGGGATGTGGATCAGCACCTCCAAGTCTGAGGCCATGGTTCTCGACCGGAATAAGGTGGTTTGCTCTCTCCGGGTCGGTGGAGAGTTCTTGCCCCAAGTGGTGGAGTTGAAGTATCTCGAGGGAAAAGGGGAGCGTGAGATTGATTGATTGATTGATAGACGGGTTGGTGCAGCGGCAGCAGTGATGCGGTCGCTGTATCGGACCGTCGTGGTGAAGAGGGAGCTGAGTCACAAGACGAAGCTCTCGATCTCTACCGATCGATCTATGTTCCCACCCTCATCAATGGTCATGAGCTTTGGGTAATGACCGAAAGGATGAGATCGTGGATACAAGCGGCTCAGATGAGTTTCCTGGTGAGGAAAGGAGTGAGGAGTTCGGTCATCCGGGAGGAGCTCGGGGTGGAGCCGCTGCTTCTCCACATCAAGAGGAACCAGCTGAGGTGGCTCGGGCGTCTGATCCAGATGCCCCCCCGGGAGGTGTTCCGGGCATGTCCTACTGGGAGGAGACCCCGGGGAAGACCCAGGACTCGCTGGAGAGATGATGTCTCCGGTCTGGCCTGGGAACGCCTCGGGATCCCCCGGGAAGAGCTGGAGGAGCTTTGTGCGGATCGAGAAGTTTGGGCTTCCTTGCTCCGACTGCTGCCTCCGCGACCCGAATAAGCGGCAGAAGGTGGTGAAGGTGAAGACAAAGTTTTTTGATTAGTATACAAATGTTTATGTAGTTTTAAATTATAAATCTATGTTCTACGGAAGTATACACTGGTCATGCTTCTTTATGTCAATATGTCACTGGGACTATATGTGCCATGTGGTTGCATTAGGTCAATTATTAAACCTGCTTGAACAGGTGATTCCTTATCTTCTCAAACGTTGACTGTTGCTCCCGCAGAACAGAAGCACACTGTTGGAAGTAGGTGAGCAACTTATGATCTTGACCAGATCTCTTCTATTATCTTCTGAAATGGCTCATACATCCAATGATGTTGGATGATAATGATCACCAAACCCCTGACAACATTGCGGTGCATTCAGGTGCGGTTTGAAGTCGTGAGCACGCGATCTGAGCGCCCTCTGCTGGACATACACGTCAACAGGCACATTGGCTGTCGGAGCTCAACTATTAAACTTCAGCAGTAGCTTTATAGAATAAATGAAATGTCAAGAGCATCAAAAATCGTCAGAGAAATACAGTGGTCAATCATTACTCTCCACACTTCTGTTGACAACCACAAGTCCTCCCTATGAATGCCTTCAAACAGTGTTTTGTGTCAAATAATCAACCTAGGGGAAATAAAAATAAAATACAAAACAGCATTTAATAATTGCAGCAAACCATGTTTTTTTTTATTTAGTGTACAAAACAAGTGCAAAAATAGTGATTCATAAGAGCTACACAAAGTAAGAATTGCCCTTGAACATCTGCCACACAGGACACATTGAAACGTGAGAATACAGGAAGTGCTACAAAGAGTCTGGCGCAGAGAAAGGATTGCAAATGTGACTTCAATTCACAGCATTCGATGAGTGCTTAGTGCAAAGCGCAGACACTTGATGCCCAATTCATTGTCAACATCCCCTTTATTAATGTCAAGTGCAACGGTTTCCTCGACAAAGGCAGCAATTCATGACTCTCTTTTGCACTTGCACAGGTGACTTTGGCCAGTGAGCTACTTTCAAAAAGTACCGTCTAAGCAGCAAGCGCACTAATCTATGTTGAAGCAGACAGAAGTGTCAGTCAGAGGCTACAAGGATCGGAATCATGCTAAAATGCATATGAGCGGAATATAAGCCACGATTAATGTCGGACTACTAAGAACACTGTATACATGAAAACTGGATTACTGAACTACAAAGCTGTGTGGAATGATGAGTCCATATCTAAAGCTGCAGCTAACAGCACCTCAGAAAATTCCCCGCCCCCTCGACTACGACGGATGTGTGTAACTAGCCACTGAACAAGGCAACAGCCTGACTGCATCAAAGGCATTCTGGGTTGTGGTGCAAAAAAAGAAGAAAGGCACACAGCTTAAAGGTTCGGGGAGGTTCCTAATACAAACCATGACATCAGCACAAACACGGTCCTTGGAGAGAGACTACAAGCACCACCTGCCTCCTCGCATCCTCATGGCGAGGTTTACAAAATGCTGCACTTTGACTTCTTTTTCTTCTCGCCTTCTTTTTTCATGGGCGCCGGCTGACCGCGACCGTAATAGCTGGAGAAGCACGCCGGAGCACAGATGGGCTCCTTGAGCGTCAGCATCCACCTCCCCTCACCGAAATACCTCAAAGAGCCTAGCTCCATCTCCTCCACCAGCTCCCCCTCCTGGCCACTCTGCTGCAGGGTCAGGATCTGCAACAGATCAAAGCCCGTCTGGACCGGCTCGACTCCATCTGCGCAGCCGAGCGTGACGTGGGCACGACTCCCCAAAGGCAGGGAGGAGGCGCCGGGGACCGTTGGGTCCGCCTCTTTCTCAGCATCTGTCGGCCAGATGAGGAGCTGCTCCTCGGTGAGGGAGACTCTGGCACCAAAGGTGCGAGGTGTGACGAAGAGGGCACTCAGCGACAGGACAGACATCCTACCAAGGGACTCTTGGACATTCTGGAAGGGAGATGAAAATTTCAATCCAAAAACAAAAGAATGAATTGGCACACAAACAAGACACTGCAGTAGTACAAAGACCCTCCCAACTTATGAACACTTTTCCAACAGCACATCTTCAACTTTAATGAACGCAACACGCAATAAAAGCCACTTTTGATGGCATCAAGCAACGCAGTTTCACCAATGTTTCTTTTTTACATTTTTGTTGACACTTCAAATTACCTTTTACTCCACATGAAACATTTCTATCCACAAAAAGACAGAAAAAAATATGACTGTGGTGACCCTTGTTGTTGATGTCATGCTATGAATAGCTGAGTTATCAATATGGCACGGTTAAAAAGGATTTACTTGACACCTGGGAAGAAAAAGTATAGTCGATGCATCACTGGCCTTCACTGTGATGAAATAAAGGGCAGGTTTACCAGGTGTAAAAGAAGAAGTATAGGCTTCTTGAGAACGCATGGCAAGTGTCCCATGTAAGGGAAATTCTTATTGAACCGTTCAAATCCATTTCTAGTCAGCAAGGTGGCAACAATAACTATTAGAAATTTGACTGAAGGGACCATTTCCTTACCTGACTGCATCCATACTCTTTGGATCCTTCGACCTTCCCATAGTCGCAGAATTTGGTGGTGCAGTGAAGGCGTCCTTTGGCTTTAAAATACTGCTCCAGATCCACCTCCTTCTCAGGCTTTCCACCAACTGTAAAAGAGTATGTGTTAAAAGCCATTTGCAGGCATTGAACCACCTCCAAACCAGACGCTTACATTCAGCCATGTGTTTGTTAAAGGCCTCCAAGGTGTCCAATGTTTTCAGGAAGTCCATCACCGAGCTTTTGACTTTATCCTCGACAGCATAGTGGAAGAACCAGCCGAAGAATAGAGGAAGAGAGACCTTCTCAAACTCGCAGTCCATCGTCTGCATTATTGCTGCATCAAGCCCACGTCGGCTTTTCTCGTGAAGCTCCGCTAGATCTCTGCACCAGTTGGTGCGTGGTTCCAAATGGAGAACCACCAGATGGTGCTCCTCTCCGATCTCCTCCAGGGTGGCAAGCCGATCCTGGGTGTGGTTAGTGTCGTCTACCACGATCATAGAAAAGGTGGTGGTGCTGCAGCAGGAGACAACAGCCTGGTCCAGAGCCTTGTAGGATTCAGCAGATGGCTTCTCAGGTTTGACACCGTGGTCATCAGCGGAGATGACTGAGCAGTTCTCCTTGTACGCCTCAGATATAGCCCTGGCTAGAAAGCTCTTCCCACTGCCGGGGAGACCCCTGAGGACTACAAGGGTGCGAGCGCTTTGCAGAGCCTCTTTGGCTGGAACTCGTTCAAGGAAGGCAAAGGAGAGGGAGCCAGAAGCAGGCTCTGTGGGTTCTTCTTTCTGCTCCACCGGTGCTGCTTCAGCCTCATTCTTGTCCTCAACAGGTTCCTCTGGTGCTCCTTCCACAGCTTCTGTCTTCTTTTCTGAGGGAATCTCTGCCACAGGCGACTCAGCTACCTTCTCTACAGCCACTGCCTGGGTCACACTCTCAACTACCTTTACAGTCTCGACTGAATCCTTCTTTTCTGTCACAGTCTCGACCAACTTCTCCTCCACGGTCACAGTTTCAACCACCTTCTCCTCCATGGTTACAGTTTCAACTACCTTCTCCTCCACCTTCACAGGCTCGGTTACTTCTTCCATTTTCACAGGCTCAGCTTCAGTTTTGTCCTCCACAACATTCTCAGCGACCACTTCCTCCACAGCTGTGGAGACAGTTGGTTCAACCGGCTCCACCACCTTCTCCTCTTTGCTTGGGGAAGGTGCCTTTTCTGGGACAGGTTCAGGAACCATCTCGACTTCTGCTTTCAGTGGTTCTGTTAGAGGAGCACTCTCCTGCAGTGGTGACTGGACAATGACTGGTTCTGGGGTTTCCTCTGTCACTGGCTGCTCTGTTTCTTTGGCAGGGCTAATATCTACAACTTGAGTAACCACGGGGACAATTTCAGCCACGTTCTCAGGCTCTGGCTCAGGCACAATATCAGGTTTCGACTCAGGCTCGGGCACATCTTTGGACTGGCTGTCTTCAATCTCTGGTCCCTCATCAGTTGTCCTTGTCAGCTCCTCCACCTCACTCAGTTTGCTGTGACCATTGACTGTGGGCGGTTCAGGCTCCTCAGCAGCAGCTGGTGGATTCTCAGGCTCTGTGGACTCCTGCGTCACATCCATCTTTGTCACAATCACCTCTTTTTCCACCGCAACCTCTTCCTGCTCTTGAGTCTGAGGCACCTCCAAAACCTCGCCACTTTGTTCAACATCCATGACTTGCAGCTTCTATGTTTCCACCTGGAAATAGACATTTAAAAAAAATACCAAAACTGTTAACTAATCTAAACTAACAAACCAGACATAACAAATACGGAATTGCTGAAAAGACTGTCAGGGAAATTCTAAGTGCTTATTACCTTTATAAAAAACATTACAAAATTACAACATTGATACTGATAAACAGAATCAACATATAAAAAAGAAAATTGTCATGTTACATGTCAAAAAAAAAAAACAGAAGAATTTAATTGCTTTTTTTTAAAGCAGCATGTCAAGATGACATTGTTTCACAAAGTTAGCAATTTAGGGAAACAGACAAATATTATACTATTTTATGCTCATAATCTTTTGTGATTTTGAGACAAAATAAAGCCTGTTTTTCAAGAAATAAAAGTGTTTTTGTGTAAAGCCCGGAATGCTTTACGCCATCTTTTGACACAGTTATTTCCAATTTGTTTAACAAGTCCCAGATTTGGACTATAACTTGAACTTGCCATTGAACTGAGTGAAACTTGGCCCCTTGCATGACTGAGTGCGACACCAGTCAGCTGAGGCAATCCGGACCTCTTATCAGGAACAACTCAGAGGACGGGACACCAGGATTTCAGCCCAATTTTGCAACCCAGTTTCAGATACGAGTCGACTGCATGATCAAGGTCGTGAAACCGTCCCGAAATGAGGTCAACGAAACCCATCGGCAGATATTCAGAGGAGATGAGAGCTTCAACAGGTGTCCAGAAAAAGGAAAGTAAGGAGATCAAGGCTGGGGATGTTGCTAGAAACTGGAGAAGGGTATGAAAGGAAAGGAAAACTAAAATGGCATCATGCAGTTCCACCATGTAGAGATGACAGAGAATATATATATATATATATATATATATATATATATATATATATATATATATATATATATATATATGTCTATATAGTTTGGTTGGTCCATTCACAGGTCGAGAAGTGAAAACTTGACTGACAAAAGCGAGTGACTGCCTGCAATAAAGTGGATCCTTCCATGTGACAGCTTTTTAGTAGCTGCGTGTTAATGACTGAGCAGAGGAAGCGGCGTGGTGTCATGAGACAGACGGGGAACTCTCAGACCCCAGGCCACACACAACATCTAATATTGGTATGTACCGCATTTTGGAGGGAGTGAAACGCTTACTGCCCTGCTTTTCTGTCCTACCGACACGGCGCAGTAACATACGAAACAGGCTGTGTTTTAATATTTTGTCAACTGTGGAGGCCAGTGTTGACGCAGTTCACTTTATTTTCATGGGAAACTAAACAAAGCCAGGGTGCACGAGCGTGGCAGGCCAGGCGGGGAGTGGCGTGTTAGCACGCCAGACAAAGTGTTGTAGCCTGGCACACAAACACCGGACAGCATCCCGCCGCCGCCGCCACGCGCCGCGCCTTCGCCTCAACAAGTCCCCGCCAAGAACTCCACACCGCTTCGCTACACACTGGTACGGAAACAAACATGTCGTTCCGGCGTTACATTAGCGGGGAATAAGCGCCTTACCGGTATCACTGCAGTTCAAGCCGAGCGGCGCCGCGTCCACGCGTCTCTCACGATGACTGGGCGAAGATGGGCACGGGCGCGCGCTGGCGGCTCTTCAAGACTGAGACGCAGACATTTCCGGGAACGCGCAAAGGGGGCGGGGTGCCGGTCACGCCCAACAACGACCGGAAGACGGACACGACAAAAAAAAAACTTGACATGAAAATACAATTCACTGCACATTTATGATGGTAATATGAGCGTCTCACAAACACACCGTTATTTGAAATACGTTTATTGGGTGTTCTTGCAAAAACGGAAATCAAAACAGAGGTGATTATCACACACATTCTTTGTTTTTTACGCTACTCTTAAACTGTTCTCTTTTCTCCATACTGAGTTTCGCTCATACTCATTCATCATTGCTGTTTTGCAGCCCACCCTCCAAA